>NC_092248.1:22856199-22910353 GCF_036320965.1 Panulirus ornatus | reverse complement strand
GAGTGATGTGATGGAGGTAATGATGTCTGGTGTAGAGATATTGTGCTGGAATGATGTTAGTGTGTCGGGAATTATGAACCGTGGAGATGATTGGTGGTGGAGATGATGTGGTGGTGGATGATGTGTGGTGGAGATGATGTAGTGGTGGATGATGTGGCGGAGATGATGTGTGGTGGAGATGATGTGGTGGTGGAGATGATTGTGGGGATATGATGTGGTGGCAGAGATGATGTGGTGTGGATGATATGTGAGTGCGTGAGATATGTGGGGAGATGATGTGTGGGGAATGATGTGGTGGGAGATGTGTGGTGGGATGATTGGTGGTGGAGATGATGTGGTGGCGGAGATGATGTGGTGGTGATGATTTGGTGGTGAGATGATGTGGTGGTGGAGATGATGTGGTGGAGATGATGTGGTGGTGGAGATGATGTGGTGGTGAGATGATGTGGTGGTGGAGATGATGTGGTGGAGATGATGTGGTGGTGGAGATGATGTGGTGGTGGAGATGATGTGGTGGTGGAGATGATGTGGTGGTGGAGATGATTTGGTGGTGGAGATGATGTGGTGGCAGAGATGAGGCGGTGGTGATGATGTGATGGTGGAGATGATGTGGTGGTGGATATGATGTGGCGGATATGATGTGGTGGTGGAGATGTGGCGGTAGGGATGATGTGGTGGTGGAGATGATGTGGAGGTGGAGATGATGTGGTGGTGGAGATGATGTGGTGGAGATGATGTGGTGGTGGAGATGATGTGGTGGTGGAGATGATGTGGTGGTGGAGATGATGTGGTGGAGATGATGTGGTGGCGGAGATGATGTGGTGGTGTGGATGATGTGGTGGTGGAGATGATGTGGTGGTGGAGATGATGTGGTGGTGGAGATGATGTGGTGGAGATGATGTGGTGGTGGAGATGATGTGGTGGAGATGATGTGGTGGTGGAGATGATGTGGTGGTGGAGATGATGTGGTGGTGGAGATGATGTGGTGGTGGAGATGATTTGGTGGTGGAGATGATGTGGTGGCGGAGATGATGCGGTGGTGATGATTTGGTGGTGTAGATGATGTGGTGGTGGAGATGACGTGGTGGAGATGATGTGGTGGTGGAGATGATGTGGTGGTGTAGATCATGTGGTGGTGGAGATGATGTGGTGGAGATGATGTGGTGGTGGAGATGATGTGGTGGCAGAGATGAGGCGGTGGAGATGATGTGATGGTGGAGATGATGTGGTGGTGGTGATGATGTGGTGGTGGAGATGATTTGGTGGTGGAGATGATGTGGTGGCGGAGATGATGCGGTGGTGATGATTTGGTGGTGTAGATGATGTGGTGGTGGAGATGACGTGGTGGAGATGATGTGGTGGTGGAGATGATGTGGTGGTGGAGATGATGTGGTGGAGATGATGTGGTGGTGGAGATGACGTGGTGGAGATGATGTGGTGGTGGAGATGATGTGGTGTTGGAGATGATGTGGTGGAGATGATGTGGTGGCGGAGATGATGTGGTGGTGTAGATCATGTGGTGGTGGAGATGACGTGGTGGAGATGATGTGGTGGTGGAGATGATGTGGTGGTGGAGATGATGTGGTGGAGATGATGTGGTGGAGATGATGTGGTGGTGGAGATGATGTGGTGGAGATGATGTGGTGGTGGAGATGATGTGGTGGTGGAGATGATGTGGTGGAGATGATGTGGTGTGGAGATGATGTGGTGGTGATGATGTGGTGGTGGAGATGATGTGGTGGTGGAGATGATGTGGTGGAGATGATGTGGTGGTGGAGATGATGTGGTGGTGGAGATGATGTGGTGGAGATGATGTGGTGGTGGAGAAACGCGAGGTTAGAGCAAAGACTGTTCTAGACATTTCGACACAAGGTCTTCCTCAGGTTTATATACGTACATTGTTCTTGGTCCGGCTGACCTCGTGCCCGTTGTGCTCTCGTTCTCCCACTGGCTGGACTGGTCTGTTAACCCCGCCCTTCTACTCGTCGATCACTCACGTATAACCCAGAATCTCCGCCCGACTGACAAAACCTGACCTCGTATTCCTGAAATCCACCACTCGTATATGCACCGCTTCTATAGCCTTCCTTGCTGTCCACTGCAGCCCATGATACAGCTCCGTCCTACTTGGGTAGATGTCCCTCCTAACTCACGTGGAACACGAGAACATTCGAAGTTCTATGGTTCCTTGACTCTCCTTTGTGTTCTGTCACTCCTCTCTCTGACGCACGAGCTGTTTCATCGAAATATGTTGGTTAACATCCAGTGCAAGTGATTTTACAAATCCCGTTTGTTGTGTTAACAGAGTTGTCTTGTCCACTTCGTTTTCGTGTTGTTGGATCTTCAGTCTTTCTTCCAGATGATGCAGCAATGTTCGCCCTGTCCTCTTTCAAAGAATCCTCTGTTTTGTGCCTTTTGAGAGATAGGTTCAACTAGGAACGCGTTTCTTGCCAAATCATTCGCTTCATTACAATCGTCTTCCTGTTCGTTGCTCTGTCTTTTTCACTTCCTTACTTTCTTGGCTTTGGGCTGATCCTTAGGGTAGCCCAGGCTGGCTATGAGAAAGAACCTTGTGATAGCACATGACTTTGTATTATCGCAGTGGGCTGAAAGGGAGAGAATAAGATTGTCCCGGTTTGTCGGCTTCCTATACATTGGGAATCTTGAACCAGATCAGTCATCCAAATCACTGTGTCTAGGATGGAGGTTTCTACACATGGAAGGCTACCAACAGGAACAAACTTTGTCTGTTTCAGTCCACAGCGATAGGACAGTGTTAAGTGTTATCATAGGGTTCTTTCTCAGGACCTTTCGGATTTGCAGGAAGAATACCTGGAGGAGATGCACTGTGTGATATAAACGTTTCTGAAGCTGGGCTACCCACAAGGGTCTGCTCATTAATCATCAAAACAAAGCCAGGAAATTAAGGAAGAGAAAAGTGCAGAGTAACGAATGGGGAGAAGATAATAACAAAGTGAATATCCTAGCAAGAAACTCGTTCCTAGTTGTCTCTAACTCTCAACAGGCTGAATAATTTCTTGAAAAATGACAGGATGAACAATGCTGCATCATCTGGAGGAAAAACTGGGACCTTACAAGACGAAAACGTAGTAGGCAAAAAAGACCAGCATCCAACAAGCGTGGTTTATGAAATCCCTTGCAGTGGATGCCAAAGAGCAATTTTCAGTCAAACAGCGCATGAGTTAGAGGGAAGATTGATAAACACAAAGGAGACTCAAGGAATTGTAGAAAGTCGAATACTCCCGCGGTACACGTGGACAAGAAGCTGTATCATGGGCTGGAAAGGAGAGCAAGGAAGGTTTGTTAGTTAGATCATCGGACAGCTATTGGTCCAACATGAATCATTGCCCGTTGGCGGCGCGTTCCCTGAGTTACATAACGTCACGAGATATTTTGGGGGATTTACAAAAAGCGGAGTCGACTTGTTCAAGGCCTTCGAAAAAAGCACCTAAAGCAGAGGCTTGCTAACAGTGAACTTCTATCGTGTAAAGTCATTCTGCTAACAATGACTTACTGCTACATGATCACTCTACCCCGTCCGACTGGATCTTTTGTCCACCTTCGCCCGCTAATGTAGTAAAAGACACAAGGGACGAATCCCTGCCTGATGATACAATAAAAGACACAAACAGGCATGACCGAACTGAGTCCAGGCAATGAAAGGCTGGTTTGCAGCACTACATTACGACGGTTGGATGCACGAGCGGCATCATGCGGCTTGATTGAAACAGAGGGGTCGTTGCCACCGCCCACCACTCTTGGACGTAGTCAAGTTCGGATTCAGGGATGACCAGGTGACCAAGATGGGGGCCATCTAGAATAACGCACTCAGGACCATATTGGGAACTTCCATGTGGACAGGATCTGCAGCCTACAGATGGAGGCCAGGCTGCCGCCGCTAGCAGCCAGAGTTAAGCAGACGACGGCTGCGCTTGTAGCCAAGATCTGCAGGTCAGACAAGCCTACGACTACGAAGGCCACAGTCAGTGTCTCCCTCCAATTAGACCACAGGGTGCGAGGGACCACCTAGGCACTTGAGGCGGCCAGCGTCATACGCCGTTTCTAAGCGGCCTCATTCATACTGGATACACAGGTCACACACCACCACCATGGGTACATTGTACCGCCGCCACGGGACTCTCCACCAACCACCTTCGCAGTCACAGCACTGGAAGAGAGAAAGTCCAGCCTCAAGCAGCAAGACCTGAGAAGACTGTTCTTGAAAGCCATGACTGCTGAGACACCAGCTGAAGCTGTAGCATACTTCACAGACGGTTCAGTGAACCAGACACATGGGGGAAGATTGGGGACACCTTCCACACCCCGGAGGTTGTCAGAAGGTGCTCCACACTACAGACGGAGCTGGTAGCCATCTCCAAAGCCCTGGAACATGCAGCTTCCACGCACTCCAAGCCAGTGATGATACACACAGACTCCAGGTCATCAGTACAAGCGCTGCAACACAGCCTCCCGAAAGAAGCCCTCAAGCTCGTCAACTCGATCCTCGCTCCGCTTCAAGAGCTACAGCGGCAGGGCCGTCCTGTCATCATACACTGGATCTTCAGCCACGTGGGGCTCGAGAGGAACGGGGGCAGCAGAGGAGGCAGTCAAAGCAGCCTCACGCTTTAGTAATATCCAAGTGCACGTTCCAGTATGCCTACAACAGGTCAAACACCAGCTACAGTAAGTAGCAAGGCTCCGGATGAAGAAGAATCTCCTCGACACTTACATGGTGGCCACAAAACTAGAGCCATCACACACCGTCAAAGACATACCAAGAGAGACTAGTAAATCTACTTCGTCTACGCCTAGGATACAAAAGCAATAATTGACGGCGTCATCAAAGACTGCGACTACTGTCAGAAGCTGTCATCACACCCACTGGAACACTATATGTTGGACTACGAAGTAACATAAAGTCTCCAGACAAGATTCACGGATTACTATGAAGATCATGTGACACTATTGGACTCACTATCTGCCAAGCTCTGAAGTTTCAGTTGAATCACCTGCTGGAGACCATAGCCTCTTGCCTACCACCCAGATGAAAATAGCGTACCCGGCACCCAGCACCAGAGGGCGCCTCACTCCGAACTTGACTACGTCCAAGAGTGGTGGGCGGTGGCAACGACCCCTCTGTTTCAATCAAGCCACATGATGCCGCTCATGCATCCAACCGTCGTAATGCAGTGCTGCAAACCAGCCTTTCATTGCCTGGACTCAGTTCGGTCATGCCTGTTTGTGTCTTTCATTGTATCATCAGGCAGAGATTCGTCCCTTGTGTCCTTTACTACATCAGCGGGCGAAGGTGGACAAAAGATCCAGTCGGACGGGGTAGAATGATCATGTAGCAGTAAGTCATTGTTAGCAGAATGACTTTACACAATAGAAGTTCACTGTTAGCAAGCCTCTGCTTTAGTTGCTTTTTTCGAAGGCCTTAATCAAGTCGACCCCTCTTTTTGTAAATCCCCTAAAATATCTCGTGACGTTACGTAACTCGGAATGCGCCACCAACGGGCAGTGGTTTGTGTTGGACCAATAGCTGTCCGATGATCTAACTAACAAACCCTGGTGTGTTTTTCAACTTGAGAAAGACCTTGTGTCAAAACATATGGGTTAAAGCCTCAGCTCTAACCTGGTGTTTCTTCATTATCATCAAATCTACCACAAGCAATACTTATTATCATGAAAACCACATGTTGCTGGAAGACTGTAGATCGCTTAGATCATCTCCACTTGATTAGTGATTGGCAGCAAGGTTTTTGACGAAATCATTCATGTCTGACAAATCTTCTTAATTGCATTTATGGTATAAAACTACCCCATAGAATGGCAGTCCTGTCTGTCTGTAAGCACGCCAAAGATGTACCAGACGCATGACAACTGACCTCCAAGCACAGTTGTCAATGATTCGTCCATTTTCTTGGCAGGGTAGAAATGTGAGGCTGCTGGGATGAAATATTTTCAGGAAAATATTATTTCATATCATATCATATCATACCATACTTTATGCCATCTTACATCATTTCATATCATATCATATCAAAGTTTACTATGTCATATACACTATGAAAAGCAGGAAACTGCCAGACGCCCGAATCTAACCTCATTATACAGTTGTCACTGATTTATCAATTTTTTTTGACAAGATAGAAATTGCTCGCTGCTGGGGTGAAAATTTTTTTGAAAAATATGTAATCGTTCAGCATGAAGACTCTGCTAATAATATGGGAAGTATAAGAGACAGAAATGCAGGATGAATGGTTACGCCACTGAACAATGCCATTCCGCCGATCTCCAGCAAGAACGAGCTGATGCGAGCAAAGATGATCCGAATCTACTTGTTTGTGAAGAAAGTAAAATCGCTGATGACATTAATTTAGAGTTTCAGAGTAATTTTGATTGAGTCCTGCCTCAAAACTCATTTGCAAGACAATACTTTCACTGGATAGAAAATTGGTTGATTGTCCTTGAATAATGAATGATGATTAGCTGTAAACCTACGATTTGTTAAACAGGGGTCATGACCCTGGGACCAACGCTATATCTGAAACATATGATAAACATCTAAGATATGAAATATGCTACGAAATATCCAAATCTCATAGACGACCCTTAATAATGTAAGCAGTGAACGCGTACACTTACAGACTGATCAAATGACGGGTTAGGATTATAGCAAAGTCATAGTCATTATCGACAAAAGCAAAGTTTTGCATGTCGAAGGTGAAAACGAAAAGACTGAAAGCCACGGTATGAATTTTGTTGACTTACGAAACGTAAATGAAGAAAAGACAACGCCCTACCTCACAGGCAAGCTTTCGAATTATTCTTTAAAATATTCCTCATTCCTTCCTTACAAATTATTCTTCAAAATAATCGTCATTCCTTCCTTACAAATCGCTTGTACGTTTTCGCTCTGAATATTGTAGTGAATTTTGATCACCTTACTTGAGAAAAGAAATACAATGGTGAGAATACGGTTTTGAGCAATCCAGATGATACCAGGACTAAGACACAAATTCTATAAGAACCATTTAAAATGTCTGAACTTTTTTAGCTTAGAAAAGTTTAAGTTAATTTGATATAACTAATGGAAATGAAAAGATTTTGAGTCTTGACTTAAAGAGCCATCTAGGGTTAGATTTGTCTGTTCTGGGCAAACGTTTTACCTCGAGGGAGACAAAGTACTTTTTCAACACATCTTAACGTATGGAATAATTTAGCAGCTAAGAAAAGTTGGAGGTAATATTATAGATACGCTAGAGAAAATACTTCCCAGAATTTTTAGCTTCAAGTCCACGAATCACTTTATTTGTGCTTTCGTAGAAATAGTTTTCAGGTATTTCTCCTTTGTGTCTGATCTGTTCTACCAACACAAACAACCCCAAAAGGACCCGGTGGTATGATGCTATCCACATTGCTATGTGCAAATGCAAAGTTATATAATACGTATATACATATACATCCAATATACATGTATACACAGAGCAAGTGTAGGACTTCAGTAATTGTTATCATGGTTATTCATTTGTTAGTCGTAATTCAGAAGTGTACATGAAACCATCTCACAATCACTTCAGTTTAACTTTGATATCGTCTCAGGTCTCTAGCTCCCTGCCCAAGACATCGTACTTCAAGATGGTGGACGTGTGGCTCATCTTCTGCATAAGCATCACTTTCCTCACCATCATTTTCCACGTAATAGTGGATTCCATTCTGTCCCAGACGGAAGGAATGAACCAGCTCTTCAGTAAGTCAACTATGGCTCAGACCAATGCCTGGGTAAAGCCAGTGAACAAAAATCAAATTAGAAAAGTTGTTGGTAACAGATGGAGAGGATCCGAGTGGCTTCAGCAGCGAGTGGTGATAACAACCAAGGTGATGGTGGCTGCCGTCTTCATCCTATTTAACATCTGCTACTGGGCATACATACTGGCTCAGTGACTGCTGACACCCACTGCTGCTACCAGAGATATGTATTGTACCAAGCTTTTTATTATACTTTGTCGCTGTCTCCCGCGTTAGCGAGGTAGCGCAAGGAAACAGACGAAAGAAATGGCCCAACCCACCCCCATACACATGTATATACATACGTTCACAGACGCAAATATACATACCTACACAGCTATCCATGGTTTACCCCAGACGCTTCACATGCCCTGATTCAATCCACTGACAGCACGTCAACCCCGGTATACCACATCGATCCAATTCACTCTATTCCTTGCCCTCCTTTCACCCTCCTGCATGTTCAGGCCCCGATCACACAAAATCTTTTTCACTCCATCTTTCCACCTCCAATTTGGTCTCCCACTTCTCCTCGTTCCCTCCACCTCCGACACTTATATCCTCTTGGTCAATCTTTCCTCACTCATTCTCTCCATGTGCCCAAACCATTTCAAAACACCCTCTTCTGCTCTCTCAACCACGCTCTTTTAATTTCCACACATCTCTCTTACCCTTACGTTAATTACTCGATCAAACCACTTCACACCACACATTGTCCTCAAACATCTCATTTCCAGCACATCCATCCTCCTGCGCACAACTCTATCCATAGCCTACGCCTCGCAACCATACAACATTGTTGGAAACACTATTCCTTAAAACATACCCATTTTTGCTTTCCGAGATAATGTTCTCGACTTCCACACATTCTTCAAGGCTCCCAGGATTTTCGCCCCCTCCCCCACCCTATGATCCACTTCCGCTTCCATGGTTCCATCCGCTGCCGGATCCACTCCCAGATATCTAAAACACTTTACTTCCTCCAGTTTTTCTCCATTCAAACTTACCTCCCAATTGACTTGACCCTCAACCCTACTGTACCTAATAACCTTGCTCTTATTCACATTTACTCTTAACTTTCTTCTTTTCACACACTTTACCAAACTCAGTCACCAGCTTCTGCAGTTTCTCACATGAATCAGCCACCAGCGCTGTATCATCAGCGAACAACAACTGACTCACTTCCCAAGCTCTCTCATCCCCAACAGACTTCATACTTGCCCCTCTTTCCAAGACTCTTGCATTCACCTCCCTAACAACCCCATCCATAAACAAATTAAACAACCATGGAGACATCACACACCCCTGCCGCAAACCTACATTCACTGAGAACCAAGCACTTTCCTCTCTTCCTACACGTACACATACCTTACATCCTCGATAAAAACTTTTCACTGCTTCTAACAACTTGCCTCCCACACCATATATTCTTAACACCTTCCACAGAGCATCTCTATCAACTCTATCATATGCCTTCTCCAGATCCATAAATGCTACCTACAAACCCATTTGCTTTTCTAAGTATTTCTCACATACATTCTTCAAAGCAAACACCTGATCCACACATCCTCTACCACTTCTGAAACCACACTGCTCTTCCCCAATCTGATGGTCTGTACATGCCTTCACCCTCTCACTCAATACCCTCCCATATAATTTACCAGGAATACTCAACAAACTTATACCTCTGTAATTTGAGCACTCACTCTTATCCCCTTTGCCTTTGTACAATGGCACTATGCACGCATTCCGCCAATCCTCAGGCACCTCACCATGAGTCATACATACATCAAATAATCTTACCAACCAGTCAATAATACAGTCACCCCCTTTTTTAATAAATTCCACTGCAATACCATCCAAACACGCTGCCTTGCCGGCTTTCATCTTCCGCAAAGCTTTTACTACCTCTTCTCTGTTTACCAAATCATTTTCCCTAACCCTCTCACTTTGCACACCACCTCGACCAAAACACCCTATATCTGCCACTCTATCATCAAACACATTCAACAAACCTTCAAAATACTCACTCCATCTCCTTCTCACATCACCACTACTTGTTATCACCTCCCCATTTGCGCCCTTCACTGAAGTTCCATTTGCTCCCTTCTCTTACGCACTTTATTTACCTCCTTCCAGAATATCTTTTTATTCTCCCTAAAATTTAATGATACTCTCTCACCCCAACTCTCATTTGCCCTTTTTTTCACCTCTTGCACCTTTCTCTTGACCTCCTGTCTCTTTCTTTTATACATCTCCCACTCAATTGCATTTTTTCCCTGCAAAAATCGTCCAAATGCCTCTCTCTTCTCTTTCACTAATAATCTTACTTCTTCATCCCACCACTCACTACCCTTTCTAATCAACCCACCTCCCACTCTTCTCATGCCACAAGCATCTTTTGCGCAATCCATCACTGATTCCCTAAATACATCCCATTCCTCCCCCACTCCCCTTACTTCCATTGTTCTCGCCTTTTTCCATTCTGTACTCAGTCTCTCCTGGTACTTCCTCACACAAGTCTCCTTCCCAACTTCACTTACTCTCACCACCCACTTCACCCCAGCATTCACTCTTCTTTTCTGAAAACCCATACAAATCTTCACCTTAGCCTCCACAAGATAATGATCAGACATTCCTCCAGTTGCACCTCTCAGCACATTAACATCCAAAAGTCTCTCTTTCGCGCGCCTGTCAATTAACACGTAATCCAATAACGCTCTCTGGCCATCTCTCCTACTTACATACGTATACTTATGTATATCTCGCTTTTTAAACCAGGTATTCCCAATCACCAGTCCTTTTTCAGCACATAAATCTACAAGCTCTTCACCATTTCCATTTACAACACTGAACACCCCATGTATACCAATTATTCCCTCAACTGCCACATTACTCACCTTTGCATTCAAATCACCCATCACTATAACCCAGTCTCGTGCATCAAAACCACTAACACACTCATTCAGCTGCTCCCAAAACACTTGCCTCTCATGATCTTTCTTCTCATGCCCAGGTGCATATGCACCAATAATCACCCATCTCTCTCCATCAACTTTCAGTTTTACCCATATTAATCGAGAATTTACTTTCTTACATTCTATCACATACTCCCACAACTCGTGTTTCAGGAGTACTGCTACTCCTTCCCTTGCTCTTGTCGTCTCACTAATCCCTGACTTTACTCCCAAGACATCCCCAAGCCACTCTTCCCCTTTACCCTTGAGCTTCGTTTCACTCAGAGCCAAAACATCCAGGTACCTTTCCTCAAACATACTACCTATCTCTCCTTTTTTCACATCTTGGTTACATCCACACACATTTAGACACCCCAGTCTGAGCCTTCGAGGAGGATGAGCACTCCCCGCGTGACTCCTTCTTCTGTTTCCCATTTTAGAAAGTTTATTTATCTATTTATTTATTTATTTATTTATTCATTTTGCTTTGTCGCTGTCTCCCGCGTTACCGAGGTAGCGCAAGGAAACAGACGAAAAAATGGCCCAACCCACCCACATACACATGTATATGCATAGACGTCCACACACGCAAATATATCTCAATGTACAAATATATATACATATACAGACATATACATATATACACATGTACATAATTCATACTGTCTGCCTTTATTTCTTCCCATCGCCACCTCGCCACACATGGAACAACATCCCCCTCCCCCCTCATGTGTGCGAGGTAGCGCTAGGAAAAGACAACAAAGGCCCCATTTGTTCACACTCAGTCTCTAGCTGTCATGTAATAATGTACCGAAACCACAGCTCCCTTTCCCCATCCAGGCCCCACAGAATCTTTCCATGGTTTACCCCAGACGCTTCACATGCTCTGGTTGAATCCATTGACAACACGTCAACCCCGGTATACCACATCGTTCCAATACACTCTACTCCTTGCACGCCTTTCACCCTCCTGTATGTTCAGGTTCCGATCACACAAAATCTTTTTCACTCCATCTTTCCATCTCCAATTTGGTCTCCCACTTCTCCTCGTTCCCTCCACCTCTGAAACATATATCCTCTTGGCCAATCTTTCCCCACTCATTCTCTGCATGTGACCAAACCATTTCAAAACACCCTCTTCTGCTCTCTCAACCACGATCTTTTTATTTCCACACATCTCTCTTACCCTTACATTACTTACTCGATCAAACCACCTCACACCACATATTGTCCTCAAACATCTCATTTCCAGCACATCCACCCTCCTGCGCACAACTCTATCCATAGCCCACGCCTCGCAACCATACAACATTGTTGGAACAACTATTCCTTCAAACATACCCATTTTTGCTTTCCGAGATAATGTTCTCGACTTACAAACATTCTTCAAGGCTCCCAGGATTTTCGCCCCCTCCCCCACCCTATGATCCACTTCCGCTTCCATGGTTCCATCCGCTGCCAGATCCACTCCCAGATATCTAAAACACTTTACTTCCTCTAGTTTTTCTCCATTCAAAATCACCTCCCAATTGACTTGACCTTCAACGCTACTGTACCTAATAACCTTGCTCTTATTCACATTTACTCTTAACTTTCTTCTTACACACACTTTACCAAACTCAGTCACCAGCTTCTGCAGTTTCTCACATGAATCAGCCACCAGCGCTGTATCATCAGCGAACAACAACTGACTCACTTCCCAAGCTCTCATCCACAACAGACTGCATACTTGCCCCTCTTTCCAAAACTCTTGCATTCACCACCCTAACAAACCCATCCAAAAATAAATTAAACAACCATGGAGACATCACACACCCCTGCCGCAAACCTATATTCACTGAGAGCCAATCACTTACCTCTCTTCCTACACGTACACATGCCTTACATCCTCGATAAAAACTTTTCACTGCTTCTAACAACTTGCCTCCCACACCATATATTCTTAAAACCTTCTACAGAGCATCTCTCTCAACTCTATCATATGCCTTCTCCAGATCCATAAATGCTACCTACAAATCCATTTGTTTTTCTAAGTATTTCTCACATACATTCTTCAAAGCAAACACCAGATCCAAACATTCTCCACCACTTCTGAAACCACACTGCTCTTCCCCAATCTGATGCTCTGTACATGCCTTCACCCTCTCAATCAATACCCTCCCATATAATTTACCGGGAATACTCAACAAACTTATACCTCTGTAATTTGAGCACTCACTCTTATCCCCTTTGCCTTTGTACAATGGCACTATGCAAGCATTCCGCCAATCCTCAGGCACCTCACCATGAATCATACATATATTAAATTACCTTACCAACCAGTCAACAATACAGTCACCCCCTTTTTTAATAAATTCCACTGCAATACCATCCAAACCTGCTGATTTGCCGGCTTTCATCTTTTGCAAAGCTTTTACTACCTCTTCTCTGTTTACCAAATCATTTTCCCTAATCCTCTCACTTTGCACACCACCTCGACCAAAACACCCTATATCTGTCACTCTATCATCAAACACATTCAACAAACCTTCAAAATACTCAATCAATCTCCTTCTCACATAATCACTATTTGTTATCACCTCCCATTAGCCCCCTTCACTGAAGTTCCCATTTCCTCCCATGTCTTACGCACTTTATTTACCTCCTTCCAAAACATCTTTTTATTCTCTTGAAAATTTATTGATACTCTCTCAACACAACTGTCATATGCCCTCTTTTTCACGTCTTGCACCTTTCTCTTGACCTCCTGCTTCTTTCTTTATACATCTCCCAATCATTTGCATTTTTTCCCTGCAAAAATCGTCCAAATGCCTCTCTCTTCTCTTTCACTAATAATCTTTCTTCTTCATCCCACCACTCACTAACCATTCTAATCAACCCACCACCCACACTTCTCATGCCACAAGCATCTTTTGCGCAATCCATCACTGCCTCCGTAAATACATTCTATTCCTCCCCCACTTCCCTTACCTCCTTTGTTCTCACCTTTTTCCATTCTGTACTAAGTCTCTCCTGGTACTTCCTTACACAAGTCTCCTTCCCAAGCTCACTTACTCTCACCACTCTCTTCACCCCAACATTCACTCTTCTTTTCTGAAAACCCCTACAAATCTTCACCTTCGCCTCCACAAGATAATGATCAGACATCCCTCCAGTTGCACCGCTCAGCATATTAACATCCAAAAGTCTCTCTTTCGCGCGCCTATCAATCAAAACGTAATCCAATGATGTTCTCTGACCATCTCTTCTATTTACATACGTATACTTATGTATATCTCGCTTTTTAATTCATGTATTCCCGATCACCATTCCTTTTTCAGCACATAAATCTACAAGCTCTTCACCATTTCCATTTACAACACTGACCACCCCATGTATACCAATTATTCCCTCAACTGCCACATTACTCACCTTTGCATTCAAATCACCCATCACTATAACCCGATCTTGTGCATCAAAACCATTAACACACTCATTCAGTTGCTCCCAAAACACATGCCTCTCATGATCTTTCTTCTTATGCCCATGTGCACATGCACCAATAGTCACCCATCTCTCTCCATCAACTTTCAGTTTTACACATATCAATCTAGAATTTACTTTCTTACACTCCATCACATACTCCCACAACTCCTGTTTCAGGAGTAGTGCTACTCCTTCCCTTGCTCTTGTCGTCTCACTAACCCCTGACTTTACTCCCAAGACATTCCCAAACCACTCTTCCCCTTTACCCTTGAGCTTCGTTTCACTCAGAGCCAAAACATCCAGGTCCGTGTCCTCAAACATACTACCTATCTCTCCTTTTCTCTCATATTGGTTACATCCACACATTTAGACACCCCAATCTGAGCCTTCGAGGAGGATGAGCACTCCCCGCGTGACTCCTTCTTCTGTTTCCCCTTTCAGAAAGTTAAAATACAAGGAGGGGAGGGTTTCTGGCCCCCTGCTCCCGTCCCCTTTAGTCACCTTCTGCAACACGTGAGGAATGCGTGGGAAGTATTCTTTCTCCCGTATCGGCAGATATATATGTATATATATATATATATATCTATATATATATATATATATATATATATATATATATATATATATATATATATTTATTCTTTCTTTCTTTCGTACTATTCGCCATTTCCCGCATTAGCGAGGTAGCGTTAAGAACAGAGGACTGGGCCTTTGAGGAAATATCCTCACCTGGCCCCTTCTCTGTTCCTTCTTTTGAAAAAAAAAAAAAAATGAGAGGGGAGGATTTCCAGCCCCCCGCTCCCTTCCCTTTTAGTCGCCTTCTACGACACGCAGGGAATACGTGGGAAGTATTCTAACATTGTTAATAAGTGATAATTGACAGCCCCTGTAAGACAGCAGCAGTTTTTAGCAACACGAAACACCATGTTCATTAACATTCTTGCTTTTTCCCATTCCCGACCGTTATCAACCACACAAAACACACTACCACACCTATATGTGAGAACAACCTGACTCCTTTTAGTGGCCATCCACCTAACAGTTCACAATGCTCTACCTGTTCCCCATAACCTTGCTCCTCCCCCATACAGTGCCACCAGCTCAGATGACACAAACGTGCAAGGCGAGTGGATGCAAACTCCTGTGGCTGAAAGAACATAATATACAAAGTTAAGAGACAGGGTAACGAGCACAAAACTGTATGAAAATTAGGTTGAGAAATCTCCCTAGCAAAAGTAACACCCATTATCCCAGTAAACCTTGCACTAAAATATGATCCAATATCATGTGTGTCTGGTAACTAGGGACCATATATATACATCATGTGACAAAAATATAGTATGGATAGTTACCCAGCTCACATTCAGAAGCAAACATCAGATGTATACTCTTACACAGAACAGAAATTTAAAGCACTCACAAGGCTGTGTACTTAATATCATATCTGCTAAACAGAATCCAAGTCTTCATTTTTTTGAGAAGATAAACATGGGGATTCTCTTTCAAAAATCTTTTACATATAGAGATCATTTATCAATACAATTTCTTAACCATAAACTGCACCTTCTACAACAATCATTCCATTTATTCAATGTACATTATTGAAGTAACAGTCATACTACTAAACCTAAATCCCTTCATATATATATATATATATATATATATATATATATATATATATATATATATATATATATATATATATATATATATATATATATATATATATATATATATATATATATATATATATATATATATATATATATATATATATATATATATATATATATATATATATATATATATATTCCTATGAGTCCACGGGGAAAATGAAACAAGAAAAGTTCCCAAGTGCACTTTCGTGTAATAATCATATCATCAGGGGAGACACAAGAGAAAAATATAACAGTCAGTTGATATACATCGAGGAGACGAAGCTTGGACGCCATTTGGTAAACATGTTTACCAAATGGCGTCCTAGCTTCGTATCTTCGATGTATATCAACTGACTGTTAAATTTCTCTCTTGTGTCTCCCCTGATGATGTGATTATTACACGAAAGTGCACTTGGGAACTTTTCGTGTTTCATTTTCCCCGTGGACTCATAGGAATATCTTGATCACGCGCAAAATTGTGATCCTTTCCAATATATATATATCTTTCTTTCTTTCAAACTATTCGCCATTTCCCGCGTTAGCGAGGTAGCGTTAAGAACAGAGGACTGGGCCTTAGAGGGAATATCCTCACCTGGCCCCCTTCTGTGTTCCTTCTTTTGGAAAATTAAAAAAAACGAGAGGGGAGGATTTCCAGCCACCCGCTCTCTCCCCTTTTAGTCGCCTTCTCCGACACGCAGGGAGTACGTGGGAAGTATTCTTTCTCCCCTATCCCCAGGGATATATATATATATATATATATATATATATATATATATATATATATATATATATATATATATATATATATATATATATATATATATATATATTTTTTTTTTTTTTTTTGCTTTGTCGCTGTCTCCCGCGTTTGCGAGGTAGCGCAAGGAAACAGACGAAAGAAATGGCCCAACCCACCCCCATACACATGCCTTGATTCAATCCATTGACAGCACGTCAACCCCGGTATGCCACATCGCTCCAATTCACTCTATTCTTTGCCCTCCTTTCACCCTCCTGCATGTTCAGGCCCCGATCACTCAAAATCTTTTTCACTCCATCCTTCCACCTCCAATTTGGTCTCCCTCTTCTCCTCGTTCCCTCCACCTCCGACACATATATCCTCTTGGTCAATCTTTCCTCACTCATTCTCTCCATGTGACCAAACCACTTCAAAACACCCTCTTCTGCTCTCTCAACCACGCTCTTTTTATTTCCACACATCTCTCTTACCCTTACGTTACTCACTCGATCAAACCACCTCACACCACACATTGTCCTCAAACATCTCATTTCCAGCACATCCATCCTCCTGCGCACAACTCTATCCATAGTCCACGCCTCGCAACCATACAACATTGTTGGAACCACTATTCCTTCAAACATACCCATTTTTGCTTTCCAAGATAATGTTCTCGACTTCCACACATTCTTCAAGGCTCCCAGAATTTTCGCCCCCTCCCCCACCCTATGATCCACTTCCGCTTCCATGGTTCCATCCGCTGCCAGATCCACTCCCAGATATCTAAAACACTTGACTTCCTCCAGTTTTTCTCCATTCAAACTCACCTCCCAATTGACTTGACCCCCAACCCTACTGTACCTAATAACCTTGCTCTTATTCACATTTACTCTTAACTTTCTTCTTCCACACACTTTACCAAACTCAGTCACCAGCTTCTGCAGTTTCTCACATGAATCAGCCACCAGCGCTGTATCATCAGCGAACAACAACTGACTCACTTCCCAAGCTCTCTCATCCCCAACAGACTTCATACTTGCCCCTCTTTCCAAAACTCTTGCATTTACCTCCCTAACAACCCCATCCATAAACAAATCAAACAACCATGGAGACATCACACACCCCTGCCGCAAACCTACATTCACTGAGAACCAATCGCTTTCCTCTCTTCCTACACGTACACATGCCTTACATCCTCGATAAAAACTTTTCACTGCTTCTAACAACTTGCCTCCCACACCATATATTCTTAATACCTTCCACAGAGCATCTCTATCAACTCTATCATATGCCTTCTCCAGATCAATAAATGGTACATACAAATCCATTTGCTTTTCTAAGTATTTCTCACATACATTCTTCAAAGCAAACACCTGATCCACACATCCTCTACCACTTCTGAAACCACGCTGCTCTTCCTCAATCTGATGCTCTGTACATGCCTTCACCCTCTCAATCAATACCCTCCCATATAATTTACCAGGAATACTCAACAAACTTATACCTCTGTAATTTGAGCACTCACTCTTATCCCCTTTGCCTTTGTACAATGGCACTATGCATGCATTCCGCCAATCCTCAGGCACCTCACCATGAGTCATACATACATTAAATAACCTTACCAACCAGTCAACAATACAGTCACACCCTTTTTTAATAAATTCCACTGCAATATATATATATATATTTATATATATATATATATATATATATATATATATATATATATATATATATATATATATATATATATATATATATATATATATATATATATTGCATATATATATATATATATATATATATATATATATATATATATATATATATATATATATATATATATATATATATATATATATATATATATATATTTATATATATATATATATATATATATATATATATATATATATATATATATATATATATATATATATATATATATATATATATATATATATATATATATATATATATATATATATATATGTATATATATATATATATATATATATATATATATATATATATATATATATATATATATATATATATTTTTTTTTTATTTTTTTATTATACTTTGTCGCTGTCTCCCGCGTTTGCGAGGTAGCGCAAGGAAACAGACGAAAGAAATGGCCCCCCCCCCCATACACATGTATCCCCATACACAATATATATATATATATATATATATATATATATATATATATATATATATATATATATATATATATATATATATATATATATATATAAAGGGGAAGTAAATGTTTATAGTTGTGTTACTGGAGTGATAGTTTTCATACATGGTGCTTTGACAAGAAAATAGTGAAATTGGAAAAAATGTAGCTTAGACATTGAAGCTTCTTGATACAGTGGTTAAATTGATGAGAATTACTATTGACGTTTGTGTAAATAAATTATACATTTCCCTTTTCCATAGCCAGAGGTTGAACCATTATGTGACATTCATTTTTTCATTTCATTTCAAGCTAGAAGTTTCAGTTTTCTAAATTATTTCTTACATTTTTCATATGTATATATATGTATATGTGTGTGTGTGTGTGTATATGTGCGTATGTATGTGTATGTATGAATATATGTATATATATGTATATCATCCCTGGGGATAGGGGTGAAAGAATACTTCCCACGCATTCCTCGCGTGTCGTAGAAGGCGACTAGAGGGGACGGGAGCGGGGGGCCAGAAATCCTCCACTCCTTGTATTTTTTAACTTTCTAAAATGGGAAACAGAAGGAGTCACGCGGGGAATGCTCATCCTCCTCGAAGGCTCAGACTGGGGTGTCTAAATATGTGTGGATGTAACCAAGATGTGAAAAAAGGAGAGATAGGTAGTATGTTTGAGGAAAGGAACCTGGATGTTTTGGCTCTGAGTGAAACGAAGCTCAAGGGTAAAGGGGAAGAGTGGTTTGGGAATGTCTTGGGAGTAAAGTCAGGGGTTAGTGAGAGGACAAGAGCAAGGGAAGGAGTAGCAGTACTCCTGAAACAGGAGTTGTGGGAGTATGTGATAGAATGTAAGAAAGTAAATTCTCGATTAATATGGGTAAAACTGAAAGTTGATGGAGAGAGATGGGTGATTATTAGTGCATATGCACCTGGGCATGAGAAGAAAGATCATGAGAGGCAAGTGTTTTGGGAGCAGCTGAATGTGTGTGTTAGTGGTTTTAATGCACGAGACCGGGTTATAGTGATAGGTGATTTGAATGCAAAGGTGAGTCATGTGGCAGTTGAGGGAATAATTGGTATACATGGAGTGTTCAGTGTTGTAAATGGAAATGGTGAAGAGCTTGTAGATTTATGTGCTGAAAAAGGACTGGTGATTGGGAATAACTGGTTTAAAAAGCGAGATATACATAAGTATACGTATGTAAGTAGGAGAGATGGCCAGAGAGCGTTATTGGATTACGTGTTAATTGACAGGCGCGCGAAAGAGAGACTTTTGGATGTTAATGTGCTGAGAGGTGCTACTGGAGGGATGTCTAATCATTATCTTGTGGAGGCTAAGGTGAAGATTTGTATGTGTTTTCGGAAAAGAGGGGTGAATGTTGGGGTGAAGAGGGTGGTGAGAGTAAGTGAGCTTGGGAAGGAGACTTGTGTGAGGAAGTACTAGGAGAGACTGAGTACAGAATGGAAAAAGGTGAGAACAATGGAAGTAAGGGGAGTGGGGGAGGAATGGTATGTATTTAGGGAATCAGTGATGGATTGCGCAAAAGATGTTTGTGGCATGAGAAGAGTGGGAGGTGGGTTGATTAGAAAGGGTAGTGAGTGGTGGGATGAAGAAGTAAGATTATTAGTGAAAGAGAAGAGAGAGGCATTTGGACGATTTTTGCAGGGAAAAAATGCAATTGAGTGGGAGATGTATAAAAGAAAGAGACAGGAAGTCAAGAGAAAGGTGCAAGAGGTGAAAAAGAGGGCAAATGAGAGTTGGGGTGAGAGAGTATCATTAAATTTTAGGGAGAATAAAAAGATGTTCTGGAAGGAGGTAAATAAAGTGCGTAAGATAAGGGAGCAAATGGGAACTTCAGTGAAGGGCGCAAATGGGGAGGTGATAACAAGTAGTGGTGATGTGAGAAGGAGATTGATTGAGTATATAGAAGGTTTGTTGAATGTGTTTGATGATAGAGTGGGAGATATAGGGTGTTTTGGTCGAGGTGGTGTGCAAAGTGAGAGGGTTAGGGAAAATGATTTGGTAAACAGAGAAGAGGTAGTAAAAGCTTTGCGGAAGATGAAAGCCGGCAAGGCAGCAGGTTTGGATGGTATTGCAGTGGAATTTATTAAAAAAGGGGGTGACTGTATTATTGACTGGTTGGTAAGATTATTTAATGTATGTATGACTCATGGTGAGGTGCCTGAGGATTGGCGGAATGCGTGCATAGTGCCATTGTACAAAGGCAAAGGGGATAAGAGTGAGTGCTCAAATTACAGAGGTATAAGTTTGTTGAGTATTCCTGGTAAATTATATGGGAGGGTATTGATTGAGAGGGTGAAGGCATGTACAGAGCATCAGATTGGGGAAGAGCAGTGTGGTTTCAGAAGTGGTAGAGGATGTGTGGATCAGGTGTCTGCTTTGAAGAATGTATGTGAGAAATACTTAGAAAAGCAAATGGATTTGTATGTAGCATTTATGGACCTGGAGAAGGCATATGATAGAGTTGATAGAGATGCTCTGTGGAAGGTATTAAGAATATATGGTGGGGGAGGCAAGTTGTTAGAAGCAGTGAAAAGTTTTTATCGAGGATGTAAGGCATGTGTACGTGTAGGAAGAGAGGAAAGTGATTGGTTCTCAGTGAATGTGGGTTTGCGGCTGGGGTGTGTGATGTCTCCATGGTTGTTTAATTTGTTTATGGATGGGGTTGTTAGGGAGGTGAATGCAAGAGTTTTGGAAAGAGGGGCAAGTATGAAGTCTGTTGTGGATGAGAGAGCTTGGGAAGTGAGTCAGTTGTTGTTCGCTGATGATACAGCGCTGGTGGCTGATTCATGTGAGAAACTGCAGAAGCTGGTGACTGAGTTTGGTAAAGTGTGTGAAAGAAGAAAGTTAAGAGTAAATGTGAATAAGAGCAAGGTTATTAGGTACAGTAGGGTTGAGGGTCAAGTCATTTGGGAGGTGAGTTTGAATGGAGAAAAACTGGAGGAAGTAAAGTGTTTTAGATATCTGGGAGTGGATCTGGCAGCGGATGGAAACATGGAAGCGGAAGTGAATCATAGGGTGGGGGAGGGGGCGAAAATTCTGGGAGCCTTGAAGAATGTGTGGAAGTCGAGAACATTATCTCGGAAAGCAAAAATGGGTATGTTTGAAGGAATAGTGGTTCCAACAATGTTGTATGGTTGCGAGGCGTGGACTATGGATAGAGTTGTGCGCAGGAGGATGGATGTGCTGGAAATGAGATGTTTGAGGACAATGTGTGGTGTGAGGTGGTTTGATCGAGTAAGTAACGTAAGGGTAAGAGAGATATGTGGAAATAGAAAGAGCGTGGTTGAGAGAGCAGAAGAGGGTGTTTTGAAATGGTTTGGTCACATGGAGAGAATGAGTGAGGAAAGATTGACCAAGAGGATATATGTGTCGGAGGTGGAGGGAACGAGGAGAAGAGGGAGACCAAATTGGAGGTGGAAAGATGGAGTGAAAAAGATTTTGTGTGATCGGGGCCTGAACATGCAGGAGGGTGAAAGGAGGGCAAGGAATAGAGTGAATTGGAGCAATGTGGTATACCGGGGTTGACGTGCTGTCAGTGGATTGAATCAAGGCATGTGAAGCGTCTGGGGTAAACCATGGAAAGCTGTGTAGGTATGTATATTTGCGTGTGTGGACGTATGTATATACATGTGTATGGGGTGGGTTGGGCCATTTCTTTCGTCTGTTTCCTTGCGCTACCTCGCAAACGCGGGAGACAGCGGCAAAGCAAAAAAAAAAAAAAAAAAAAAAAAATATATATATATATATATATATATATATATATATATATATATATATATATATATATATATATATATATATATATTTTTTATTATTATTATTATACTTTGTCGCTGTTTGTGTGTGTGTATATATATATATATATATATATATATATATATATATATATATATCTTGGTAAAAATCCCTTAGAAGCAGTTAATTCTCACTTCAATAAAGAAATGAAGTTGTTGTTGAAAGGTAACAGTTCTCTTATCAAAAGTTTGTCATGTATGTCTCCGTCATTGCCATATATGTGTGGACTTACCACAACACATAAAAAGAATTTTCCAGCAAGACCTATAATGAGTTCAGCAGGCTCCATCACACATAATTTGTCAAAATGGTTAGTTTCTTTATTAAGCCCTTTAGTGGATAAAGTATCAAATTCTAATATCATGAGCACTGTAGATTTAGACTACAAGCTAAACAATATCTATGTTAATTTTGATTTCAAACTAGTTAGCTTTGATGTTTTCTTACATTTCACTAAAGTTCCAGTTGATGACCTTTTAGGATATTTATTTGATGTCTTGGATGATATTCATTTACCTGTTTTAAAGTCTAATTTCACTGAACTGATAAAACTGTGTATAAAAGACTGCATTTCAATTTAATGGAGATTATTATGCTCAAAAATTTGGTATGGCAATGGGTAACCCTCTTTCACCTGTACTAAGTAATCTTTATATGGAATTTTTTGAAACAAAATTCCTAAAGGATATCTTACCTTCTAATGCAACTTGGTTTAGGTATGTAGATGATGTTCTTTGTGTTTGGCCAACAAATGAAAATTTTCAAATATTTCTCCCCTTACTTAACAATTTAGTACCTTCCATTAAATTTACTGTAGAAAATGAAAATAATGGTATGTTACCATTTTTAGATTGCATGATCCATAGACAAGAAAACAAGTTTAAGTTTAGCATATACAGAAAACTCACCAATGTATGCTCATATATCCATTATTACTCATCTCAACATGACAGAGTTAAATTATCATCATTTCAATCTATGTCCCTTAGGGCATTACGTATTTGCAGTCCAGAGTTTATTGATGATGAGTTTGAGAAGATATATTCTATTGGATCTAAGTTAAAGTACTCTAGATCTTTCATTGATAAATCCCTTAAGTTAGCAAAGAAATCATTTTATAGAATTCATCCAAACCTCCCATTGACACCAAGAATCTCTTAGTTCTCCCTTTTAATAATAATTTCACTTTGCTTCCCATGCTGCTTAAATCATTTCATGTAAATGATGTAAATGATGCCTTTAGCAACAATAATACTATAAAGAATATCTTAATCAGGAATTCACCAGAAAATTCTCTTGGTTGCATCTATATTGTGCCTTATGGAAACTGTGATAAATTCTATGTTGGTCAGACTGGTAAGGATCTTTCTGTTAGACTTAAGCAACATATATATAGTATAAGAACGGGACAAGAATCAAATCCCTTGTTTAATCATTTAAAAACTATGATCATTTTATTGACTGGAGTAATGCCATCTCAGTTATTAACTCTTAACTCTATTACCAAGAGAAATATTATTGAATCTTCTATTATTAGATACACAAAGAATTATAATCTTAATATTAGTGATGGTCTATACAAATTAGATAACTTTATTGTTGATAAGATTTGTAAAATGATAAGTATATGAACGCTCGTTGTATGTTTTGGACAATCACATGTTTATCAAATGGCGTCCTAGCTTCGTCTCTTCGATGTATATCAACTGACTGTTATATTTCTCTCTTGTGTCTCCCCTAATGATGTGATTATTACACGAAAGTGCACTTGGGAACTTTTCGTGTTTCATTTTTCCCCGTTGACTCATACGAATATCTTGATCACGAACAAAATTGTGATCCTTTCCAATATTTATATATTTTTTTTTTTTTGCTTTGTCGCTGTCTCCCGCGTTTGCGAGGTAGCGCAAGGAAACAGACGAAAGAAATGGCCCAACCCACCCCCATACACATGTATATACGTACGTCCACACACGCAAATATACATATCTACACAGCTTTCCATGGTTTACCCCAGACGCTTCACATGCCTTGATTCAATCCACTGACAGCACGTCAATCCCGGTATACCACATCGATCCAATTCACTCTATTCCTTGCCCTCCTTTCACCCTCCTGCATGTTCAGGCCCTGATCACACAAAATCTTTTTCACTCCATCTTTCCACCTCCAATTTGGTCACCCACTTCTCCTCGTTCCCTCCACCTCCGACACATATATCCTCTTGGTCAATCTTTCCTCACTCATTCTCTCCATGTGCCCAAACCATTTCAAAACACCCTCTTCTGCTCTCTCAACCACGCTCTTTTTATTTCCACACATCTCTCTTACCCTTACGTTACTTACTCGATCAAACCACCTCACACCACACATTGTCCTCAAACATCTCATTTCCAGCACATCCATCCTCCTGCGCACAACTCTATCCATAGCCCACGCCTCGCAACCATACAACATTGTTGGAATCACTATTCCTTCAAACATACCCATTTTTGCTTTCCGAGATAATGTTCTCGACTCCCACACATTCTTCAAGGCTCCCAGGATTTTCGCCCCCTCCCCCACCCTATGATCCACTTCCGCTTCCATGGTTCCATCCGCTGCCAGATCCACTCTCAGATATCTACAACACTTTACTTCCTCCAGTTCTTCTCCATTCAAACTTACCTCCTAATTGACTTGACCCTCAACCCTACTGTACCTAATAACCTTGCTCTTATTCACATTTACTCTTAACTTTCTTCTTTCGCACACTTTATCAAACTCAGTCACCAGCTTCTGCAGTTTCTCACATGAATCAGCCACCAGCGCTGTATCATCAGCGAACAACAACTGACTCACTTCCCAAGCTCTCTCATCCCCAACAGACTTCATACTTGCCCCTCTTTCCAAAACTCTTGCATTCACCCCCCTAACAACCCCATCCATAAACAAATTAAAGAACCATGGAGACATCACACACCCCTGCCGCAAACCTACATTCACTGAGAACCAATCACTTTCCTCTCTTCCTACACGTACACATGCCTTACATCCTCGATAAAAACTTTTCACTGCTTCTAACAACTTGCCTCCCACACCATATGTTCTTAATACCTTCCACAGAGCATCTCTATCAACTCTATCATATGCCTTCTCCAGATCCATAAATGCTACATACAAATCCATTTGCTTTTCTAAGTATTTCTCACATACATTCTTCAAAGCAAACACCTGATCCACACACCCTCTACCACTTTTGAAACCACACTGCTCTTCCTCAATCTGATGCTCTGTACATCCCTTCACCCTCTTAATCAATACCCTCCCATATAATTTGCCAGGAATACTCAATAAACTTATACCTCTGTAATTTGAGCACTCACTCTTATCCCCTTTGCCTTTGTACAATGGCACTATGCATGCATTCCGCCAATCCTCAGGCACCTCACCATGAGTCATACATACATTAAATAACCTTACCAACCAGTCAATAATACAGTCACCCCCTTTTTCAATAAATTCCACTGCAATACCCAAAAGTGGGTATGTTTGAAGGAATAGTGGTTCCAACGATGTTGTATGGTTGCGAGTCGTGGGCTATGGATAGAGTTGTGCGCAGGAGGGTGGATGTGTTGGAAATGAGATGTTTGAGGACAATATGTGGTGTGAGGTGGTTTGATCGAGTAAGTAATAATAGTGTAAGAGAGGTGTTTGGTGATAAAAAGGGTGTGGTTGAGGGAGCAGAAGAGGGTGTTTTGAAATAGGTTTGGTCACATGGAGAGAATGAATGAGGAAAGATTGACCAAGAGGATATATGTGTCAGAAGTGGAGGGAACGAGGAGAAGTGGGAGACCAAACTGGAGGTGGAAAGATGGAGTGAAAAAGATTTTGAGTGATCGGGGCCAGACATGCAGGAGGGTGAAAGGTGTTCAAGGAATAGAGTGAATTTGAACGATGTGGTATACCGGGGTCAATGTGCTGTCAATGGATTGAACCATGGCATGTGAAGCTGGGGTAAAGCATGGAAAATTCTGTGGGGCCTGGATGTGGAAAGGGAGCTGTGGTTTGGCTGCATTATTCCATGACAGCTAGAGTCTGAGTGTGAATGAATGGGGCCTTTGTTGTCGTTTCTTAGCGCTACCTCGCACACATGAGGGGGGAGGGGGTTGTTATTCCATGTGTGGCAAGGTGGCGATGGGAATGAATGAAGGCAGACAGTATGTATTATGTGCATGTGTATATATGTATAAGTCTGTGTGTGTATATTTATTTATACATTGAGATGTATAGGTATATATATTTGCGTGTGTGGACGTGTACGTATATACATGTGTATGTGGATGGGTTGGGCCATTCTTTCTTCTGTTTCCTTGCGCTACCTCGCTAACGCGGGAGACAGCGACAAAGCAAAATAGATAGATAAAGAATATATATATATATATATATATATATATATATATATATATATATATATATATATATATATATATATATATATATATATATATATATATATTTTTTTTTTTTCTTTTTTTTTTAAACTATTCACCGTTTCCCGCGTTAGCGAGGTAGCGCTAAGATCAGAGGACTGGGCCTTTTTTGGAATATCCTTACCTGGCCCCCTCTGTTCCTTCTTTTGGAAAATTTAAAAAAAAAACGAGAGGGGAGGATTTCCAGCCCCCCGCTCCCTCCCCTTTTAGTCGCCTTCTACGACACGCAGGGAATAAGTGGGAAGTATTCTTAATCCCCTATCCCCAGGGATAATATATATATATATATATATATATATATATATATATATATATATATATATATATATATATAGATATATATATATATATATATATATATATATATATATATATATATATATATATATATATATATGTATATATATATATATATATATTAATAAAGTGGGTGACTGTATTGTTGAATGGTTGGTAAGGTTATTTAATGTATGTATGATTCATGGTAAGGTGCCTGAGGATTGGCGGAATGCTTGCATAGTGCCACTGTACAAAGGCAAAGGGGATAAGAGTGAGTGCTCAAATTACAGAGGTATAAGTTTGTTGAGTATTCCTGGTAAATTATATGGGAGTGTATTGATTGAGAGGGTGAAGGTATGTACAGAGCATCAGATTGGGGAAGAGCAGTGTGGTTTCAGAAGTGGTAGAGGATGTGTGGATCAGGTGTTTGCTTTGAAAAATGTATGCGAGAAATACTTAGAAAAACAAAGGGATTTGTATGTAGCATTGATGGATCTGGAGAAGGCATATGATAGAGTTGATAGAGATGCTCTGTGGAAGGTATTAAGAATATATGGTGTGGGAGGCAAGTTGTTAGAAGCAGTGAAAATTTTTTATCGAGGATGTAAGGCAGGTGTACGTGTAGGAAGAGAGGAAAGTGATTGGTTCTCAGTGAATGTAGGTTTGCGGCAGGGGTGTGTGATGTCTCCATGATTCTTTAATTTGTTTATGGATGGGGTGGTTAGGGAGGTGAATGCAAGAGTTTTGGAAAAAGGGGCAAGTATGAAGTCTGTTGTGGATGAGAGAGCTTGGGAAGTGAGTCAGTTGTTTGTTGTTCGCTGATGATACAGCGCTGGTGGCTGGTTCATGTAAGAAACTGCAGAAGCTGGTAACTGAGTTTGGTAAAGTGTGTGAAAGAAGAAAGTTAAGAATAACTGTGAATAAGAGCAAGGTTATTAGGTACAGTAGGGTTGAGGGTCAAGTCG
Source organism: Panulirus ornatus (assembly GCF_036320965.1). Classification (NCBI taxonomy): domain Eukaryota; kingdom Metazoa; phylum Arthropoda; class Malacostraca; order Decapoda; family Palinuridae; genus Panulirus; species Panulirus ornatus. Next base: position 22,881,995 of record NC_092248.1, on the reverse strand, counting down.
ATTGGGAGGTAAGTTTGAATGGAGAAAAGCTGGAGGAAGTGAAGTGTTTTAGATATCTGGGAGTGGATCTGGCAGCGGATGGAACCAAGGAAGCGGAAGTGAATCATAGGGTGGGGGAGGGGGCGAAAATTCTGGGAGCCTTGAAGAATGTTTGGAAGTCGAGAACATTATCTCGGAAAGGAAAAATGGGTATGTTTGAAGGAATAGTGGTTCCAACAATGTTGTATGGTTGCGAGGCGTGGGCTATGGATAGAGTTGTGCGGAGGAGGGTGGATGTGCTGGAAATGAGATGTTTGAGGACAATATGTGGTGTGAGGTGGTTTGATCGAGTAAGTAATGTAAGGGCGAGAGAGATGTGTGGAAATAAAAAGAGTGTGGTTGAGAGAGCAGAAGAGGGTGTTTTGAAATAGTTTGGTCACATGGACAGAATGAGTTGGGAAAGATTGACCAAGAGGATGTATGTGTCAGAGGTGGAGGGAACGAGAAGTGGGAGACCAAATTGGAGGTGGAAAGATGGAGTGAAAAAGATTTTGAGTGATCGGGGCCTGAACATGCAGGAGGGCGAAAGGAGTGCAAGGAATACAGTGAATTTGAACGATGTGGTATACCGGGGTCGACGTGCTGTCAATGGATTGAACCAGGACATGTGAAGCGTCTGGGGTAAACCATGCAAAGTGTGTAGGGCCTGGATGTGGAAAGGGAGCTGTGGTTTCGGTGCATTATTACATGACAGCTAGAGACTGAGTGTGAACGAATGGGGCCTTTGGTGTTTTTCCTAGCGCTACCTCGCACACATGAGGGGGAGGGGGTTGTTATTCCATGTGTCGCGAGGTGGCGATGGGAACAAATAAAGGCAGACAGTATGAATTATGTACATGTGTATATATGTATATGTCTGTGTGCGTATATATATGTGTACATTGAGATGTATAGGTATGTATATTGTGCGTGTGTGGACATGTATGTATATACATGTGTATGTGGGCGGGTTGAGCCATTCTTTCGTTTGTTTCCTTGCGCTACCTCGCTAACGCGGAAGACAGCGGAAGCGGAAGTGGATCATAGGGTGGGGGAGGGGGCGAAAATTTTGGGAGCCTTGAAAAATGTGTGGAAGTCGAGAACATTATCTCGGAAAGCAAAAATGGGTATGTTTGAAGGAATAGTGGTACCAACAATGTTGTATGGTTGCGAGGCGTGGGCTATGGATAGAGATGTGCGCAGGAGGATGGATGTGCTGGAAATGAGATGTTTGAGGAAAATGTGTGGTGTGAGGTGGTTTGATCGAGTAAGTAACGTAAGGGTAAGAGAGATGTGTGGAAATAAAAAGAGCGTGGTTGAGAGAGCAGAAGAGGGTGTTTTGAAATGGTTTGGGCACATGGAGAGAATGAGTGAGGAAAGATTGACCAAGAGGATATATGTGTCGGAGGTGGAGGGAACGAGGAGAAGAGGGAGACCAAATTGGAGGTGGAAAGATGGAGTGAAAAAGATTTTGTGTGATCGGGGCCTGAACATGCAGGAGGGTGAAAGGAGGGCAAGGAATAGAGTGAATTGGAGCGATGTGGTATACAGGGGTTGACGTGCTGTCAGTGGATTGAATCAAGGCATGTGAAGCGTCTGGGGTAAACCATGGAAAGCTGTGTAGGTATGTATATTTGCGTGTGTGGACGTGTGTATGTACATGTGTATGGGGGGGGGGGTTGGGCCATTTCTTTCGTCTGTTTCCTTGCGCTACCTCGCAAACGCGGGAGACAGCGACAAAGTATAAAAAAAAAAAAAAAAAAAAAAAAAAAAAAAAAAATATATATATATATATATATATATATATATGCTGAGAGGTGCAACTGGGGGGATGTCTGATCATTATCTTGTGGAGGCTAAGGTGAAGATTTGTATGGGTTTTCAGAAAAGAAGAGTGAATGTTGGGGTGAAGAGGGTGGTGAGAGTAAGTGAGCTTGGGAAGGAGACTTGTGTGAGGAAGTACCAGGAGAGACTGAGTACAGAATGGAAAAAGGTGAGAACAATGGAAGTAAGGGGAGTGGGGGAGGAATGGGATGTATTTAGGGAATCAGTGATAGATTGCGCAAAAGATGCTTGTGGCATGAGAAGAGTGGGAGGTGGGTTGATTAGAAAGGGTAGTGAGTGGTGGGATGAAGAAGTAAGATTATTAGTGAAAGAGAAGAGAGCGGCATTTGGACGATTTTTGCAGGGAAAAAATGAAATTGAGTGGGAGATGTATAAAAGAAAGAGACAGGAGGTCAAGAGAAAGGTGCAAGAGGTGAAAAAGAGGGCAAATGAGAGTTGGGGTGAGAGAGTATCATTAAATTTTAGGGAGAATAAAAAGATGTTCTGGAAGGAGGTAAATAAAGTGCGTAAGACAAGGGAGCAAATGGGAACTTCAGTGAAGGGCGCAAATGGGGAGGTGATAAGAAGTAGTGGTGATGTGAGAAGGAGATGGAGTGAGTATTTTGAAGGTTTGTTGAATGTGTTTGATGATAGAGTGGCAGATATAGGGTGTTTTGGTCGAGGTGGTGTGCAAAGTGAGAGGGTTAGGGAAAATGATTTGGTAAATAGAGAAGAGGTAGTAAAAGCTTTGCGGAAGATGAAAGCCGTCAAGGCAGCAGGTTTGGATGTTATTGCAGTGGAATTTATTAAAAAAGGGGGTGACTGTATTATTGACTGGTTGGTAAGGTTATTTAATGTATGTATGACTCATGGTGAGGTGCCTGAGGATTGGCGGAATGCGTGCATAGTGCCATTGTACAAAGGCAAAGGGGATAAGAGTGAGTGCTCAAATTACAGAGGTATAAGTTTATTGAGTATTCCTTGTAAATCATATGGGAGGGTATTGATTGAGAGGGTAAAGGCATGTACAGAGCATCAGATTGGGGAAGAGCAGTGTGGTTTCAGAAGTGGTAGAGGATGTGTGGATCAGGTGTTTGCTTTGAAGAATGTATGTGAGAAATACTTAGAAAAGCAAATGGATTTGTATGTAGCATTTATGGATCTGGAGAAGGCATATGATAGAGTTGATAGAGATGCTCTGTGGAAGGTATTAAGAATATATGGTGTGGGAGGCAAGTTGTTAGAAGCAGTGAAAAGTTTTTATCGAGGATGTAAGGCATGGGTACGTGTAGTAAGAGAGGAAAGTGATTGGTTCTCAGTGAATGTAGGTTTGCGGCAGGGGTGTATGATGTCTCCATGGTTCTTTAATTTGTTTATGGATGGGGTTGTTAGGGAGGTGAATGCAAGAGTTTTGGAAAGAGGGGCAAGTATGAGGTCTGTTGGGGATGAGAAAGCTTGGGAAGTGAGTCAGTTGTTGTTCGCTGATGATACAGCGCTGGTGGCTGGTTTATGTGAGAAACTGCAGAAGCTGGTGACTGTGTTTGGTAAAGTGTGTGAAAGAAGAAAGTTAAGAGTAAATGTGAATAAGAGCAAGGTAATTAGGTACAGTAGGGTTGAGGGTCAAGTCAATTGGGAGGTGAGTTTGAATGGAGAAAAACTGGAGGAAGTAAAGTGTTTTAGATATCTGGGAGTGGATCTGGCAGCGGATGGAACCATGGAAGCGGAAGTGGATCATAGGGTGGGGGGGGGGGGCTCGAAAATCCTGGGAGCCTTGAAGAATGTGTGGAAGTCGAGAACATTATCTCGGAAAGCAGAAATGGGTATGTTTGAAGGAATAGTGGTTCCAACAATGTTGTATGGTTGCGAGGCGTGGGCTATGGATAGAGTTGTGCGCAGGAGGATGAATGTGCTGGAAATGAGATGTTTGAGGACAATGTGTTGTGAGAGGTGGTTTGATCGAATAAGTAACGTAAGGGTAAGAGAGATGTGTGGAAATAAAAAGAGCGTGGTTGAGAGAGCAGAAGAGGGTGTTTTGAAATGGTTTGGGCACATGGAGAGAATGAGTGAGGAAAGATTGACGAAGAGGATATATGCGTCGGAGGTGGAGGGAACGAGGAGAAATGGGAGACCAAATTGAAGGTGGAAAGATGGAGTGAAAAAGATTTTGAGTGATCGGTGCCTGAACATGCAGGAGGGTGAAAAGCGTGCAAGGAATAGAGTGAATTGGAACGATGTGGTATACCGGGGTCGACGTGCTGTCAATGGATTGAACCAGGGCATGTGAAGCGTCTGGGGTAAACCATGGAAAGTTCTGTGGGGCCTGGATGTGAAAAGGGAGCGGTGGTTTGGGTGCATTATTACATGACAGCTAGAGATTGAGTGTGAATGAATGGCCCTTTGTTGTCTTTTCCTAGCGCTACCTCGCACACATGAGGGGGGTTGTTATTCCATGTGTAGCGGGCTGGCGATGGGAATAAATGAAGTCAGACAGCATGAATTATGTACATGTGTATATATGTATATGTCTGTGTGTTTATATATATGTGTACATTGAGATGTATAGGTATGTATATTTGCGTGGGTGGACGTGTATATATATACATGTGTATGTGGGTGGGTTGGGCCATTTCTTTCGTCTGTTTTCTTGCGCTACCTCGCTAACGCGGGAGACAGCGATAAAGCAAAATAAAAAAAAATAAAAAAGAAAATATATATATATATTATCCCTGGGGATAGGGGAGAAAGAATACTTCTCACGTATTCCCTGAGTGTCCTAGAAGGCGACTAAAAGGGGAGGGAGCGGGGGGCTGGAAAACCTCCCCTCTTGATTTTTTTAATTTTCCAAAAGAAGGAACAGAGAAGCGTGCCAGGTGAGGATATTCCCTTAGAGGCCCATTCCTCTGTTCTTAATGCTACCTTGCTAACGCGGGAAGTGGCGAATCGTTTGAAGGAAAAGATATATATATATATATATATATATATATATATATATATATATATATATATATATATATATATATATATATATATATATATATATATATATATATATATATATATATATATATATATATATATAAAGAGGTTTTCGAAGGAGGTAAATAAATTGCGTAAGACAAGAGAACAAATGGAAACATTGGTGAAAGGGGCTATTGGGGAGGTTATAACAAACAGCAGTGATGTGAGGAGATAGAGTGAGTGTTTGAAGGTTTGTTGAATGTGTAAGATGATGGAATGGCAGATATAGGGTGTTCTGGTGGAGGTGGTGTGCAAAGTGAGAGGGTTAGGGAAAATGATTTGGTAAACGGAGAAGAGGTAGTAAAAGCTTTGCGGAAGATGAAAGCTAGCAAGGCAGCGGGATTGGATGGTATTGCAGTGGAATTTGTTAAAAAAGGGGGTGACTGTGTTGTTGACTGGTTGGTAAGGATATTTAATGTATGTATGATTCATGTTGAGGTGCCTGAGGATTGGCGGAATTCTTGCATAATGCCATTGTACAAAGGCAAAGGGGATTAAAGTGAGTGCTCAAATTACAGAGGTATAAGTTTGTTGAGTATTGCTAGGAAATTATAAGGGAGGGTATTGATTGAGAGGGTGAAGGCATGTACACAGCATCAGATTTGGTAAGAGCAGTGTCGTTTCAGAAGGGGTAGCGGATCTGTGGATCAGCTGTTTGCTTTAAAGATCGTATGTGAGAAATATGTATGTAAGCAAGTGGATTTGTATGTAACATTAATGGATCTGGAGAAGGCATATGATAGAGTTGATAAACATGCTCTGTGGAAGGTATTAAGAATATATGGTGTGGGAGGCAAGTTGCTGGAAGTAGTGAAAAGTTTTTATCGAGGTTGTAAGGCATTTGTACGAGTCGGAAGAGAGGAAAGTGATTTGTTCTAGTGAATGTCGGTTGCGGCAGGGGTGCGTGATGTCTCCATGGTTGTTAAATTTGTTTATAGATACTTTGTTAGGGAGGTGAATGTAAGAGTTTTGAAGAGGGGGAAAAGTATGTAGTCAATTGTTGATGAGAGGGCTTGAGAAGTGAGTCAGTTGATGTTCGCTGATGATACAGCGCTGGTGGCTGAGTTTGGTAAAGTGTGCGAAGGAAGAAATCTGAGAGTAAATGTGAATAAGAGCGAGGTTATTAGGTACAGTAGGGTTGAAGGACAAGTCAATTGGGAGGTAAGTTTCAATGAAGAAAAACTAGAGGAAGTGAAGTGTTTTAGATATCTGGGAGTGGATTTCGCAGCAGATGGAACCATGGAAGCGGAAGTGAGTCACTGGGTGGGAGAGGGGGCGAAGGTTCTGGGAGCGTTGAGGAATGTGTGGAATGCGAGAACGTTATCTCGGAGAGCAAAAATGGATATGTTTAAGGGAACAGTGGTTCCAAGAATGTTATATGGTTGTGAGGCATGGGCTATAGATAGGGTTGTGCAGAGGAGGGTGAATGTGTTGGAAATGAGATGTTTGAGGACAATATGTGGTGTGAGGTGGTTTGATCGAGTAAGTAACGAAAGGGCAAGAGAGATGTGTTTATGGATGAGGTGGTTAGGGAGGTGAATGCAAGAGTTTTGGAGAGAGGGGCAAGTATGACACTCCCAGATATCTAAAACACTTCACTTCCTACAGTTTTTCTTAATTCAAACCTACCTCCAGTTTACTTGTTCCTCAACCTTACTGAACCTAAATACCTTGCTTTTATTCACATTTACTCTCAGCTTTCTTCTCTCACACACTTTACCAAACTCATTAACCAACTTCTGCAGTTTCTCACCCGAATCAGCCGCAAGCGCTGTACCATTCAACGAACAACAACTGACTCATTTCCCAAGCCCTCTCAACCAAGGCGCACTACAAACTTGCCCCTCTCTCCAAAAATCTTGAATTCACCTCCCTAAAAACCCCATCCATAAACAAATTAAACAACCATGGACACATCACGCACCCCTGCCAAAAACTGACATTCACTGGGAACCAATCACTTTCCTCTCTTCCTACTCGTACACATGCCTTACATCCTCGATGAAAACTGCTTCTGGCAACTTACCTCCCACACGAGACACTCTTAATACCTTCCACAGAGCATCTCTATCAACTCTGTCATATGCATTCTCCAGATCCATAAATGCTACATACAAATCCATCTGTTTTTCTATGTATTTCTCACAAACATTCTTCAAAGCAAACACCTTATCCACACACCCTCTACCACTTCTGAAACCACACTCCTCTTCCTCAATCTGATACTCTGTACATGCCTTTACCCTCTTAGTCAATACCCTCCCATATAATTTCCTAGGAATACTCAACAAACTTATACTTCTGTAATTTGAACACTCACCTTTATCCCCTTTGCCTTTATACGATGGTACTATGCAAGCATTCCGCCAATCCTCAGGCACCTCACCATGAGCCATACATATATTGAATATCCTCACCAACCAATCAACAACACAGTCACCACCTTTTCTACTAAATTCCACTTCACCAAACAGTAACAACAGTAGGTGACCTCAGACACGTGCTGTGGCCACCTGCTGATGTGGTTTCTTCATTGTTCTGACCTTGTGTCATCCAGGCTCCAGTTCCGGCCGCTCCTCCTACTTGGTGTGTGAGACCAAGTGGTACTGTTGTTGGCTCACGACCACGTACGTAGGCAGCTTCAGGAACCCCGAGTCTGTTCCCACACAGGTTGCCACTTAGCCCGGGCCTGCAGGTGGTTCACCCCCACCACTTAGTACAGGACACCAAGCGTTTGTTATCGAAGGTTCCAGGTCAACTAACTTTGTATGTTCTGTCACCATCTTGAGCTTAGCTGACATTTAAGGTCATTTATCACCTATGACTGACCTGCATTATGAGCCTGACCACAAGTACAACACTTAGGTGGATCTTCCTCCCCTCCTTTATAGTCTCATCGCACTACTTACTGTGATGTTTCTTGCCCCAGTACTTACACGTATTATCATACTAACACCGCCAAGCCTTATGTCCATAACGATAACAACTGAAGCAAAGATGCAGAAGGTCAACAAACTTCGTACCTTCCTCCAGCCATTTCCAGTAATCCAGATTGTGTCTGGGATCGCTCCGCCACAACACTTGCCTTCTCTTATCCGTTCACCACATGACGTTTTGCCCACCACGTCATCATTATGTATGTACCAGAAGCAACGCCGGATCCAGAGCTTTGTCATAGGGCGTTACCATGACTTGTGTATTTCCCTATGTTTCCGGGGTCTAAAAGGACCACATCTTCAAATCCAACCGTTGGTAGGTGGTCCATAGCTTTCTGATCCTCCACTGTTAAAAATGGTTAAATTGCATTGCAGTATTTATTGAAGTATACATCAAAGTGACGGGGTAGTATACTACTCCCCTCCTCATCTTGATCATCCTCTCGTGGGGTCTACAAAATATTGACAAACATCATAGCTTTTGTGTAGATATGTACAGTGCAAAGAAAGCAAAGAAACAATGGCCTTTATTTTGAATGCCCTGAACTAGTTACAAGAATGTTATAACTTTGGTGCAAAGTTTTTGTACTGTGCAAGAATTTCATTAATTACACCATTATTGATCAGCCAACAAACTTGTTCTTTTGAACTACTAATTTCATTGTTTCTGTATCCCTCATTTGGCAAGTTAACAGGGTCACCAGTCCCTCCACTTCAATGCCAATAATGTTTACGCTCTTCTTAGTCTCATCAACACATTATCCACAGATGTAAGGTTTGCCCCATAAGTTACACTGGTATTATTTAACACATATGAATTACGTTATAAAGACTCACTATATTCAGCAATTACACCTATACTTACATTTTCCCATTCTTCTCTTATTCTTTTCACTTCATTCTTTATCATTCCTATACTCTTATAACTAACAATATCTATGTACATCTTTTCTGTAGCTTTTCTGGCTAACCCATCAGTCACTTCATCAGCATGACTCCCTACATGTGATGGAATCCATATAAACTGTACATCACATTTCATCTCTTGCAATACTATAACCAGACGTTTACAAATGTTAACAACATGGTAGTTATAACCAGACGTTTACAACTGTTAACAACATGGTAGTTATAACCAGACGTTTACAAATGTTAACAACATGGTAGTTATAACCGGACGTTTACAAATGTTAACAACATGGTAGTTATAACCGGACGTTTACAAATGTTAACAACATGGTAGTTATAACCGGACGTTTACAAATGTTAACAACATGGTAGTTATAACCGGACGTTTACAAATGTTAACAACATGGTAGTTATAACCAGACGTTTACAAATGTTAACAACATGGTAGTTATAACCAGACGTTTACAAATGTTAACAACATGGTAGTTATAACCGGACGTTTACAAATGTTAACAACATGGTAGTTATAACCGGACGTTTACAACTGTTAACAACATGGTAGTTATAACCGGACGTTTACAAATGTTAACAACATGGTAGTTATAACCGGACGTTTACAACTGTTAACAACATGGTAGTTATAACCGGACGTTTACAACTGTTAACAACATGGTAGTTATAACCGGACGTTTACAACTGTTAACAACATGGTAGTTATAACCGGACGTTTACAACTGTTAACAACATGGTAGTTATAACCGGACGTTTACAACTGTTAACAACATGGTAGTTATAACCGGACGTTTACAACTGTTAACAACATGGCAGTTATAACCGGACGTTTACAACTGTTAACAACATGGTAGTTATAACCGGACGTTTACAAATGTTAACAACATGGTAGTTATAACCGGACGTTTACAACTGTTAACAACATGGTAGTTATAACCGGACGTTTACAACTGTTAACAACATGGTAGTTATAACCGGACGTTTACAAATGTTAACAACATGGTAGTTATAACCGGACGTTTACAAATGTTAACAACATGGTAGTTATAACCGGACGTTTACAACTGTTAACAACATGGTAGTTATAACCGGACGTTTACAACTGTTAACAACATGGTAGTTATAACCGGACGTTTACAAATGTTAACAACATGGTAGTTATAACCGGACGTTTACAAATGTTAACAACATGGTAGTTATAACCGGACGTTTACAACTGTTAACAACATGGTAGTTATAACCGGACGTTTACAACTGTTAACAACATGGTAGTAATAACCGGACGTTTACAAATGTTAACAACATGGTAGTTATAACCGGACGTTTACAAATGTTAACAACATGGTAGTTATAACCGGACGTTTACAAATGTTAACAACATGGTAGTTATAACCGGACGTTTACAACTGTTAACAACATGGTAGTTATAACCGGACGTTTACAACTGTTAACAACATGGTAGTTATAACCAGACGTTTACAACTGTTAACAACATGGTAGTTATAACCGGACGTTTACAACTGTTAACAACATGGTAATTACACGGATGCTTACTTTGCAAGGCCTTCAGTGCACTTCTACATTTCTCTATATCAATCTGAGGAGCCTCACACATCGCATGTAACTCAGCCAGAGTGGGTGAGCTGTCATCACTAATCCTTTTACTAATTGTTTCATCTGCGAAATACTCATTACTAAAAAAGTTCCTAATGAAAACACCACTTTCCGCTCGGCCATTATGATCCATCACAGAATATATGCACAGAATTACGTCTGGGGAAGCTAAATATTTCCTCCAAAAAAAACATTCTCTAAGTGACTGGAGTGGCATTCATCTTTTCTCCACTCAAACTGTGAGATATTGACTGTGATGCCTCTCCTTGCTAAGGTCTGAACCTTATGTAAGTTGGTAAGGAAACACAATGTTTATCAACTCCCTCATAACCTCATACAAAGTCCTTACATACTTGGACACATTACGAAGATTTTCCTTTTCCACTCAAACACATCACTGCACGAGACAGTCTGCATTTCTCCACGTGGATCTGAGAGCAGCAGCTACAGCAAGTTCCTTTATCCTGTGTTCAGTACTTGCTCACGTTGATTCCATCCTCATGATTTGTACTCTTGTGTTTCGTTGACAAGCTAACACTATTCTCAGGGGATCATTATGCATGGCTTCAAGTTTGTGAATATCCATCTTACTCTACTTAATGAGAATAAGTGCTGTATAGTCAATAGCTGGTTGTACTGTGCTGATGTACATCATTCTTAAAACTGGGATGTCAACGCTGTTTCCACCCCGCGCTACAGCTCTCAGTGGTCTTAAACGCCCTTTGCATGCAATCTCCAGATACTGTATCTCCCTTACTGCCTGTGTCCCCGATGCTCATACCAAGATAACTATACACATCAACTTTTTCTAACCTTATTCCATTCAAGAATGAATCCCTCTGTTCCAACTTCTTAACTTGATACTTAGTTTTCTCATCATCAATCACAATACACATTCAACACCAAAGTCTGCTCAAAGCGTCTAAAACTGTTGCATGTTACTCATACATTTACACTGTAACAGGGTATCATCAGCATATATTATGACCTGAGTATCTCCTGGAAATACATGCCGAGCTATTATATTCAACAGTATATCAAAAAGAGTAAGACTCAGGACAGGTGCAAGAAGAAGAATTAGAGATAAAGATGATAGGTATGAATTTGTTACCTGAGTTTATAGTTGGAGAAGCTAAGGCCATTATTCAATTTGAAAAAGTTTCAACCATGAAAGAATGGGATGAAAGTGATTTGGCTATGTTAGTGCAGAGTAAATTTGATGTTAAGGCTAGAGAGGCGTATGCATGACTGAGTACGATGGAATCGGTGGATTATAATGCTGTTAAGGAAGCAGTATTGAAAACTATGGAAATAGACGTAGAAGTGTACAGGAGGAGGTTTAGAGACATTAAGAATACATGTGAACGAACTCATCTTGAGGTGGCTAGAGTGTGTGGAATGAAATTCGACAGGTGATGTAAGTCTGATGAAATCGACCGATGGATGAATTAAGACAGCTAATTCTGTTGGAACATTTCAAAAGAATTGTACGCCCTGAAGCATATTATGAAATAAGTAAGAGTAGAGTGAAATTGTGATGGACGCAGCCAGGATGGCTGACCAGTTAGAAGTGGCACACAAAATGTATAAGGGAGAGGTGTCACATAAACAAAGTGGAGTAAGGCAGAGTAAGAAGCAGAATTATGACAAACTTTATGACTATAGGAACTATTCAAATGTTAAGCAGCCTAGTTGACATTATTTTGTAGGTCCACCTATCGTGTCACAAAATACTGTAGGGAATAGATCCCAAAAACAAACACAATGCAAGTATTCAAGACCTCAGTCCAATCAGAGCGCTTATGTTAGTAAACAGAAAAGACCACAAATTAAGTGTCTGGGATGTGAATAAATTTTTCACGCTAAATATTATTGTAGAAAAGATAAAGTCTGAGGGAGTGACTGTTGCTTGGGGAAAGACCCAGGATAGTTGTAATGTAAGAGGTAAGAGTATAGTGTAAATAAACCAAAATCTGTAGATTATGAGTCATATATTACTGAAGAAAAGGTTGGAACTAAAGTAAAAGTAGTCCTCGGTAGAAAAGTTTAATTGAGAGATACTGGAGTAAGTCAAAGTTTCAATTCTGGAAGATGTATTAGAGTGGACAGAAGAGTCTTACTCTAGTGAAGAAATGAGTGCACAAGGGTTAAGGTTAGGGATGACTTTCTCATTACATAATATGAATCCTGAGAGTGGATTTGTGAGTGGCAGTGTAAGAGTTGGGATATGTGAGGCATTTCCTGTACCTGGAATGCAGATGTTATTGGGGGTATGATCTGGCTGGAGAAAAGTTAGTCCCAGAGCCAGTTATGTGTGATATTCCATTTGATGTACAGACCGTTGTAGATGTGAACCACATGACAGATAAAAATGTCGAGAATCAGACTGATGGTAATGTACAGTGTCGTGAAATGGTTTATCCAGCTTGTCTTACGACCAGGTCGATGTTAAAGAGAAGAGAAGTCGAATATGATTTAGGTCATATATTTGATCATGAGGAGTCAGTAACCAGAGATAATACAGTGGAACAGGAAAATGAGAAGAGCAATGTGGAATAAGAAATTGACGTATATCCAGATTTTGTTGTGGACAAGGGAGAGTTGACAAAGTTACAGATGGGTGATGAGAGTTTGAAAGAATGTTGGAGTGAAGCCTCTAGAAATGGGAATGAGAATGATGTGTCAGTTGGATTTTATGTACAAAATGATCACTGGGAGGTCAGAAAGCAGATTGTTATTCTAAAAGAAATGTAATGTACATGTTATTGCTTTATCTCATAGCTCTTGTTCGTCTGGACATTTGGGAGTTAGGAAGATAAATGACTGATTATCAACTCATTTTTATTGGCCAAATATGAAGAAAGATGTATTCCATTATTGTAAGATTTGTGAATTATGTCAGAGAGTAGGTAACGCAACCAGACTATACAGCCAGCACCATTGCAGCTAGTTCCTGCTTTTTATAAGCCTTTTAGCAAGATTGTAATTGATTGTGGAGGTCCTCTAACTAAAACACGTAAAGGAAATCAGTATTCATTAACAACGATATGTGCATCTACCAGATTTCCAGAAGCAGGACCATTACGTAGCATACATTCTGAAACTATTGTAAGAGAGTTAGCGATATGTTTCTCTTGGGTGGGTATGCCTGAAGTTATACAGTCAGACCAGGGAAGTAATTTCACTTCAGGAATGTTTAAGAAAATATTAAAGGGGTTACATATAACACATAAGATGTCAAGTGTTTATCACCTACAGAGCCAAGGAGTTGTGGAGAGATTCCAACAGACTTTGAAAAATATTTTGAGAATGTATTGTGAGGAATTGTCAGTAGACTGGGATGAGGGTCTGCCTTTAGCATTGTTTACCATTAGAGATGCAACAGACGAGTCTCCAGGTTTTTGTCCATTTGAGTTAGTGTATGGACATGAAATAAGAGGTCCATTGAGAATGTTGAAAGAGAAATGGTTAGGGAAGAGCGTTTCTCCTGGATTATTGGAGTATGTATCAGATTTAAATAACTGTGTAGGGCTGGAGAGATTGCTGTAGAAATTTTGAATGTGTCAAGATTATATGAAGGTATGGTATGACAAGAAATCTAGCAGCAGAGAGCTCTAACCAAGTGATCGAGTGTTGGTATCATTGCTTCACACAGGAAATCTTTTGAGAGCAAGATTTTATGGTCCCTGGGTTATTGAGAGAAGAGTGGTTTATTTGAACGCTTATAAATATCCCAAAAAGACACAAGCCAAACCAACTGTCTCACGTAAACATGATAAAACCTTATTGTGATAGAAATTCTGTAAAGTATGATGATGTTAGAAATGTCGATTGTGCATGTGTCAGGTCTGATGATGTAGAGATAATGGATGGAAGTGAAAATGTGAAATTGGGGAGATGTGAAGATAAACTGTTAAACAATTCAACTGTGTTGAATATAATGGAAAAGAAGCTTGATCATCTAGAAACTGAGAGAAGAGGTGAAATCATACAAATCATGCATGAGTTTAGATCTTTGTTTTCTGATGTTCCTAGGAGACCTGACGTATTGCAGCAAGATGTGGAGGTTCAAAATGCAACATCCATTAAACAACAACCATATAGAGTGAATCCTAAGGTGAGGGATATAATGAGAAAAGAAGTACAATATATGTTTGACAATGATCTGATTGAAAAAAGTAACAGCGTTGGAGTTCACCTTGTGTGTTAGTAACTAAACCTGATGGTATTTCCTATAGATTTTGTACTGATTTCAGAAAGGTGAATATGATCACTAAAGCTGACTCGTATCCTATTGCAAGAGTGGATGTTTGTATTGATCAGATAAGAGATGCTAAATTTGTAACTAAGTTAGACTTCTTCAAAGGGTATTGGGAAGTGCCTTTGACGCAAAGAGCAAAAGAAATTTCTACATTTGTAACTATGGATGGTTTGTATCAGTATAAAGTGATGCCCTTTGCTATGAAAAACAGTGGTAGTACTTTTCAAAGATTAGTAAATCAAACATTGTGTGATGTTAAAGACTGTTCTGTATATATAGATGATAGAGTATTGTATCAAAAAACTTGGGAAGAACATTTGTACTTAGTGAGGGAAGTGTTTAATAGGCTGGAAGCAAATGTAACAGTAAACCTTGTGAAGAGTGAGTTTGCTAGAGCAACAGTAGAATATCTTGGGTATGTTGATGGTCAGGGAAGTGAGAAACAGTAAACCTTGTGAAGAGTGAGTTTGCTAGAGCAACAGTAGACTATCTTGGGTATGTTGATGGTCAGGGAAGTGAGAAAACAATTAATGCTAGGGTGGAAAGTATTATGGAATTTTCAGCAACTACAAATTGGAAAGAATGAATAACATTTCTGTGTATGGCCGGATATTATGGGCGGTTTTGTAAAAACTTTTCAGTCATTGCTTTACCATTAACCAACTTATTGGCAAAGAAAATCAAATTTGCGTGGAGTGATCATTGTGATGATGCCTTTAAGAAATAGAAACAGACTCTTGTAGGTACACCAATACTTCTACTCTAAATTATGACAGACATTTTAAACTGTATATATGTGCAAGTGATTCTGGGGTTGGTGGAGTCTTAATGCAGGAGAAAGATGATGCTGATTTTCCAATGTGTTATATTTCAAATAAGTTTCTGTCCTATCAGAAAAATATAGTACTATTGAAAAGGAAACATTAGCCTTCATATTAAGTTTGAATAATTTTGATGTATATTTGAGAGGAGCAGGTAGGCCGATCCAAAGTTTACAGATCACAATCCCCATGTGGTATTTTGGCATAAGATGAAAAATGTTTAAGCCAACGTTTAACGAGGTGGAGTCTTTTGTTAAAAAATTATTATTTGATTGTTAAGCATATAAAGGAAAGGATGATATCATAGCTGATGTATTGACCCGTATACCAGTTAGTCATGAGTCAACTAGTGGCTGACTCGTGTCTCTTCTGGGAGGGGAATGTTACAGTTATCTCCCCTCTTTCACGGTACTTTATATTCTTTTGAAAAATTTGATTGTCGTATTTTACAATGTGAAATTTTGTTTATTTGATGGTGAATGAATCAATATTAGTTATTTTTACAATAATTACAATTCATGGAAGACCAATAAACATGTAAGATGTAAATGGAAATAATAGAAAGTATTTGTATACAAAAATAGAAAAAGTATTGGAATTTTTTTATCTCTCTGAATAAGTTTTTGTTAGGATGTTGTACAACGATTGTTTAGTAAATGTATCATGCTATCTGCACACATCTTGGTGATTTCAAAGAATTATGTGATAAATTGCGGCCAGTATATTTGCATCATACTTGCCAAGTAGGGTAGATGGAGGGGGATCATTATATTAGGAGTGAATTATGTTATATTTATGTTATGAGAGCACATGTTTATTTTTGTTGATGTAGATATAGTTTTGTCATTCTTATAGAACTGTGTTTGGTATTTAACCAGTGTTGGATGGAAAAAGATATATATATCAAGTGGCCGTGAGTTGTCGGAGACGTTTGGCAGATGGTAAGGAAATCTGTTTCTAGCCCGAATCTGTCCGTAAACAGAAGCCGTTATCTCAGAGTTCTGTCTTAATGGGCCTCTGGGCTGATTATGATTATACGCTTTTAAAGGAAGGGGCGAGGTCGTAACACAAAGACCACAACTTGAATATACAGTCCAGCTTTGGTGCCCATACTGTAAAAGAGATGCGGAAAAATAGAGCAAGTACGAAGACGCGAGACAAAATTGATCCCATCCCTTAGAAATCTGGCATACGAAGAGAGGCTAAATCGATTGGATCTCTTCTCCCTTGATAAAGGTAGACTTTTCGGCGATGCGATCTAAGTTCAAAATTGTGAACAAGTTTGAGAAAGTGAATCACGAACATCTTTTCGAAATACAAGAAAATACGGTTACCAGGACAAATGGAATAAAACTCAAAACTAAAAGATATGGTACGGGCTTGAGGAAAAGCTTCTTTTCCTTTAGGTGTGTTGAGCACTGGAATAAGTTACCGTCAGACGTAGTGAATGCTAAGACTACAAATACCTTCAAAAGACGTTTAGACAAATATTTCATAAATTTAGGTGGACTCTGAGAAAAAAACGTCAGAGTTAAAATGTATAAACGACCGCAGTAACAGGGACACTAAAGTGCTGATGTACATGCAGCAGCAGGGAGTCGGTGATAGCTTAAAAAACTGCTAAGCGGAATATCATTTTCTTGTCACGTTAAACTTTTTTTTTTCTTTTTACCAGACATCCCAGACATGGGCCATTCAGGCCTCCTGTTGTCTGTCTTTGTCATTTAGACTCATGTAAACTCATGTAACCTAATAACCTTGCTCTCACTCACATTTACTCTCAACTTTCTCCATTCACACATTTTCCCAAACAAAGTCACCAACTTCTGCAGTTTCTCACTTGAATCAGCCACCAGAGCTGCATCATCGGCGAACAACAACTGACTCACTTCCCAGGCCCTCTCATCCCTAACGGACTGCATACTCACCTCTCTCTCTCCAAAACTCTTGCATCTACCTCCCTCACCGCCAAATCCATAAACAAAGCAAACAACCATGGGGACATCACACTCCTTGCTGCAGATCGACCTTCACTGGGAAACAATCATACACCCTTAAAAACTTTTCACTGCTTCTAGCAGATTACTTCCCACACCATATATTCTTAAGACCTTCCAAAAAAACATCTTTATCAACCCTATCATACACCTTTTCCAGATCCACAAATGCAATATACAAACCCATCTGATTTTCTAAGTATTCTTCACACATTCTTCAAAGCAAACACCTAATCCACATATCCTCTACCACTTCTGAAATCACACTGCTCCTCAATCTGATGCTTTTCATCTTCTCTAGCAATACCCTACCATACAATTTTCCAGGTATACGCAACAAAGTTATGCCTCTGAAGTTTGAAACCTCACCTTTATCCCCCTTGCCTTCATACATTGGCACTATACATACATTACTTCATTTCTCAGGCACTTCACCATGATCAATACATACACTGAATATCCCTATCAACCAATCAGCAACACAGTCGCTTCCTTTCCTAATGAATGCAACTGCAATACCACCTAATCCAGCCGCCTCGCCGGATTTAATCTTCCACAAGGCTTTCACAACTACTTCTCTCTTCACCAAACTAGACTTCATAACTCTCTCACTTCGCATACCACCTCGCCCAAAACACCCTACATATGCAACTCTATCATCAAACACATTCAACAATCCTTCAAAATACTCACTCCATCTCGTTACTCCACCACTACCTAATAACACTTCCTCTTTTGCCCCCTTCACGATGTTTCTATTTGTTCTCTTGTTTTTCTCATTTTATTTACCTCCTTACAAAACGCTTTTTATTCTCACTAAAGTTTGATGATATTCTTTCACCCCAACTCTCATTTGCCCTCATTTTCAACCTCGCACCTTCCTCTTGACCTGACGCTTTCTCTAATACATCTCCCAATCATTTGTACTCCTTATTTGTAAGTACCGCCCAAACACCTCTCTTTTCTCTTTGCTCTTGATCTCACCACTCACCACCTTTTCTAATTTGCCCACCTCCCACCTTTCTCATGCCATATGCATCTCTTGCACATGCCATCACTGCTTCGCTAGTTTCCTTCCATTTCTCACCCACTCCCATCACTTCATTTGCTCTCAACTTTAGCCATTCTCCATTAAATCTCTGCTGGTAATTCTTCACACAAGTCTCGTTTCCAGGCTCAGTTCCTCTCACCACTTCTCCTCTCCCCGACATTGCTCTTCTTTTTCGAAAGCCTCTGCATGTCTTAACCTTCGCCTCCTCAAGATAGTGATCATACAACCCTCCAGCTGCCCCTCTCAGCACATTTACGTCCAAAACTCTCTCTTTTACACGCCTATCAACTAATGGTAGTCTAAGAATGCCCGTTGACCATTTCTCCTACTCACATACGTATGCTTGTGTAAATCTCTCTTTATGAATCCAATTACCTTGTCTTTTCAGCTCAGAAATCCACAAGCTCTTTAACATTTCCATTTATTATACCCTCATCTGCCACATTACTAACCTTCCCATTCAAATCACCTATCACTATTACCCACACTCGTTCAACAAAACTGCTGACATACTCACTCAGCTTGCATCTCATGATCTCATGACCAGGTGCATAAGCACCTATGATCACCCATCTCTCGCCATCCACTATTAGTTTTGTCTATATCTATCAGAAATTTGCTTCCTTGTACTGTATCACACGCTTCCACGACTCCTGCTTCAAGAGCAGCGCTACTCCTTACTTAGCTCTTCTCCTCTCACCACCCGATGTAGAACCAGTTGCTCACTGAAGGGAGACAAGAGATTTTCGATTACTTGTAACCGAATAGTTATTTCCCTGTTAAGGGCGACCATAGCCTATCTGTTAGCTTGACTGACTATACCGCTCATAAGGTACTGGGTTCGAATCCTGGCTGTTTGAGGGTATTATATGTTTTTTTATATTATATATTATTGTTATTTTGCTTTGTCGCTGTCTCCCGCGTTTGCGAGGTAGCGCAAGGAAACAGACGAAAGAATGGCCCAACCCACCCACATACACATGTATGTACATACGCGTCCACACACGCAAATATACATACCTATACATCTCAACGTATACATATATATACACACACAGATGTATACATATATACACATGTACATAATTCATACTGTCTGCCTTTATTCATTCCCATCGCCAACTCGCCACACATGGAATAACAACCCCCTCCCCCCTCATGTGTGCGAGGTTGCTCTAGGAAAAGACAACAAAGGCCACATTCGTTCACATTCACTCTCTAGCTGTCATGTAATAATGCACCGAAACCACAGCTCCCTTTCCACATCGAGGCCACACAGAACTTTCCATGGTTTACCCCAGACGCTTCACATGCCCTGGTTCAATCCACTGACAGCACGTCGACTACGGTATATCATATCGTTCCAATTCACTCTATTCATTCCACGCCTTTCACCCTCCTGCATGTTCAGGCCCCGATCACTCAAAATCTTTTTCACTCCATCTCTCCACCTCCAATTTGGTCTCCCACTTCGCATCGTTCCCTCCCCCTCTGACACATATATCCTCTTGGTCAATCTTTCTTCATTCAATCTCCATGTGACCAAACCATTTAAAAACACCCTTTTCTGCTCACTCAACCACACTCTTTATATTACCACACATCTCTCTTACTCTTTCATTACTTACTCGATCAAACCACCTCACACCACATATTGCCCTCAAACATCTCATTTCCAACACATCCACCCTCCTCTACACAACTCTATCCATAGCCCACGCCTCACAACGATAAAACATTGTCGGAACCAGTATTACTTCAAACATAACCATTTTTGCTTTCCGAGATAAGGTTCTCGCCTTCCACACATTTTTCAACGCTCCCAGGGCTTTCGCCCCCTCCCCCACCATATGACTCACTTCCGCTTCCATGGTTCTATCTGCTGCCAAATCTACTCCCAGATATCTAAAACACTTCACTTCCTCTAGTTTTTCTCCATTGAAACTCACCTCACAATTGATTAGTCCTTCAAGCCTACTGTACCTAATAACCTAGCTCTTATTCACATTTACTCTCAGATTTCTTCTTTCGCACACTTTACCAAACTCAGTCACCAGCGCTGTATCATCACCGAACATCAACTGACTCATTTCCCAAGCCCTCTCATCCACAATAGACTACATTCTTTTCCCCCTCTCCAAAACTCTTGCATTCACCTCCCTGACAACCCCAATTATAAAAAATTTAACAAATATGGAGACATCACACACCCCTGCCGCAAACCGACATTCACTGAGATCCAATCACTTTCCTCTCTTTCTACACGCACACAAGCCTTACATCCTCGTTAAAAACTTTTCACTGCTTCTAGCAACTAGCCTCCCACACCATACATTCTTAATACCTTCCACAGAGCATGTCTATCAACTCTATCATATGCTTTCTCCAGATCCATTAATGCTTCAGACAAATCCATTTGTTTACATATATATTTCTCACATACATTCTGCAAAGCAAACAGCTGATCCACACATCCTCTACCCATTAAAAAAACGACACTGCTCTCTCCCAATCTGAGGCTCTGTACATGCTTTTACCCTCTCAATCAATACCCTCCCATATAATTTACCAGGAATACTGAACAGACTTATATCTCTGTAATTTGAGCACTCACCTTTATCCCCTTTGCCTTTGTACAATGGCACTATGCAAGAATTCCGCCAATCCTCAGGCACCTCACCATAAGTCATACATTAAATACCCTTATTAACCAGTTAACATCACAGTTACCCCCTTTTATAACAAATTCCACTGCAATACTATCCAATCCCGCTGCCTTGCTGGCTTTCATCTTCCGCAAAGCTTTTACTACCTCTTCTCTGTTTACCAAATCATTTTCCCTAACCCTCTCACTTTGCACACCACCTAGACCAAAACACCCTATATCTGCCACTATATCATCAAACACATTCAGCAAACCTTCAAAATACTCACTCCATCTCCTTCTCGCATCACCACTACTTGTTATCACCTCCCCATTAGCGCCTTTCAATGAAGTTCCCATTTGTTCCCTTGTCTTACGCACTTTATTTGCCTCCTTCCAAAACATCTTTTTATTCTCCCTGAAATTTAATGATACTCTCTCACCCCAACTCTCATTTGCCCTCTTTTTCACCTCTTGCACCTTTCTCTTGACCTCCTGTCTCTTTCTTTCATACATCTCCCACTAATTTGCATTATTTCCCTGCAAAAATCGTCCAAATGCCTCTCTCTTCTCTTTCACTAATAATCTTACTTCTTCATCCGACCACTCACTACCCTTTCTAATCTGCCCGCCTCCACCCTCTCATGCCACAAGCATCTTTTGCGCAAGCCATTACTGCTTCCCTAAATATATCCCATTCCTCCCCCACTCCCCTTACCTCCTTTGTTCTCACCTTTTTCCATTCTGTACTCAGTCTCTCCTGGTACTTCCTCACACAAGTCTCCTTCCCAAGCTCACTTACTCTCACCACTCTCTTCACCGCAACATTTTCTCTTCTCTTCTGAAAACCTCTATAAATCTTCACGTTCGCCTCCACAACATAATGATCAGACATCCCTCCAGTTGCACCTCTCAGCACATTAACATCCAAAAGTCTCTTTTTCGCGCGTCTATCAGTTAACACGTAATCCAATAACGCTCTCTGGCCATCTCTCCTACCTACATAATTATACTTATGTATATCTCTCTTTTTAAACCAGGTATTCCCAATCGCCAGACCTTTTTCAGCATATAAATCTACAAGCTCTTCACCACTTCCATTCACAACACTGAACACCCCATGTATACCACATTACTCACCTTTGCATTCAAATCACCCATCACTATAACCCGGTCTCGTGCATCAAAACCACTAACACACTCATTCAGCTGCTCCCAAAACACTTGCCTCTCATGATCTTTCTTCTCATGCCCAGGTGCATATGCGCCAATATTCACCCATCTCTCTCCATCAACTTTCAGTTTTACCCATATCAATCTAGAGTTTACTTTCTTACACTCTATCACATACTCCCACCACTCCTGTTTCAGGAATGGTGCTACTTCTTCCCTTGCTCTTGTCCTCTCACTAACCCCTGACTTTACTCCCAAGATATTCCCAAACCACTCTTCACCTTTACCCTTGAGCTTCGTTTCACTCAGAGCCAAAACATCCAGCTTCCTTTCTTCAAACATATTAACTATCTCTCATTTTTTCTCATCTTGGTTACATCCACACACATTTAGACACCCCAATCTGAGCCTTCCATGAGGATGAGCACTCCCCGCGTGACTCCTTCTTCTGTTTCCCCTTTTAGAAAGTTAAAATACAAGGAGGGAAGGGTTTCTAGCCCCCGCTCCCGTCCCCTTTAGTCGCCCTCTACGACACGTGAGGAATGCGTGGGAAGTATTCTTTCTCCCCTATCCCTAGGGATATATGTATATATATATATATATATATATATATATATATATATATATATATATATATATATATATATATATATATATATATATATATATATGTATATATTTTTTTTTTTTTGCTTTGTCGCTGTCTCCCGCGTTTGCGAGGTAGCGCAAGGAAACAGACGAAAGAAATGGCCCAACCCAGCCCCATGCATATGTATATACATATACGTCCACACACGCAAATATACATACCTACACAACTTTCCATGGTTTACCCCATATATATATATATATATATATATATATATATATATATATATATATATATATATCATTATACTCAGTCGCTGTCTCCCGCGTTAGCGAGTAGCGCAAGGAAACAGACGAAAGAATGGCCCAACCCACCCACATACACATGTATAGACATATACATATATACACATGTACATAATTCATAATATCTGTCCTTATTCATTTCCGTCGCCATCAGGTCACACATGAAATAACAACCCCCTCCCCCCTCATGTGCGCGAGGTAGCGCTAAGAAAAGACACTCAGTCTCTAGCTGTCATGTATAATGCACCGAAATCACAGCTCCCTATCCACACCCAGACCCTAGAGAACTTTCCTTGGTTTAACCCAGACGCTTCACATGCCCTGGTTCAATCCACTGACAGCACGTTTACCCCGGAATACCACATCGTTTGAAGTCACTCTATTCCCTGCACGACTTTCACCCTCCCGCATTTGCAGGCCCCGATCACTCAAAATCTTTTTCACTCCATCTTTCCACCTCCAATTTCTTCTCCCACTTCTCCTCGTTCCCTCCACCTCCGACACATATATCCTCTTGGTCAATCTTTCCTCACTCATTCTCTCCATGTGCCCAAACCATATCAAAACAACCTCTTCTGCTCTCTCAACCACGCTCTTTTTATTTCCACACATCTCTCTTACCCTTACGTTACTTACTCGATCAAACCACCTCACACCACACATTGTCCTCAAACATCTCATTTCCAGCACATCCATCCTCCTGCGCACAACTCTATCCATAGCCCACGCCTCGCAACCATACAACATTGTTGGAACCACTATTCCTTCAAACATACCCATTTTTGCTTTCCGAGATAATGTTCTCGACTTCCACACATTCTTCAAGGCCCCCAGAATTTTCGCCCCCTCCCCCACCCTATGATCCACTTCCGCTTCCATGGTTCCATCCGCTGACAGATCCACTCCCAGATATCTAAAACACTTCACTTCCTCCAGTTTTTCTCCATTCAAACTCACCTCCCAATTGACTTGACCCTCAACCCTACTGTACCTAATAACCTTGCTCTTATTCACATTTACTCTTAACTTTCTTCTTCCACACACTTTACCAAACTCGGTCACCAGCTTCTGCAGTTTCTCACATGAATCAGCCACCAACGCTGTATCATCAGCGAACAACAACTGACTCACTTCCCAAGCTCTCTCCTCCACAACGGACTTCATACTTGCCCCTCTTTCCAAAACTCTTGCATTTACCTCCCTAACAACCCCATCCATAAACAAATTAAACAACCATGGAGACATCACACACCCCTGCCGCAAACCTACATTCACTGAGAACCAATCACTTTCCTCTCTTCCTACACGTACACATGCCTTACATCCTCGATAAAAACTTTTCACTGCTTCTAACAACTTTCCTCCCACACCATATATATATATATATATATATATATATATATATATATATATATATATATATATATATATATATATATATATATATATATATATATATATATATATATATATCACAATTTTGCGCGTGATCAAGATATTCCTGTGAGTTCAATGGGAAAATAAAACACGATATTGTCGCTAGTGCACTTTGATGTAATAATCACATCATCAGGGGAGACACAAGAGAGAAATATAAGTCAGTTGATATACATCGAATAGACATGTGATTGTCCAAAACATACAACTAGTGTTCATAGACGTATCATTTTACAAATTTTATCAATAATAAAGTTATCTAATTTGCATAGACCATCACTAATATTTAGATTATAGTTCTTTGCGTATTCAATAATAGAAGATTGAATAACATTTCTCTCGGTAATAGAGTTAGACCTGATAACTGAGATGGCATTGCTCCAGTCAATACAATGATCATAGTTTTTAACGTGATTAAACAAGGCATTTGATTCTTGTCCCGTTCTTATACTATATTTATGTTGCTTAACTCTAACAGAAAGATCCTTACCAGTCTGACCAACATAAAATTTATCACAATTTCCACATTTCACTTTATAGATGCATCCAAGAGAATTTTCTGGTGAATTCCTGATTAAGATATTCTTTATAGTATTATTGTTGCTGAACGCAACATTTACTTTAATATTAAAGGATTTAAGCAACATGGGAAGTAAAGTGAAATTATTATTAAAAGGGAGAACTAAAATATTCTTGGTGTCAATAGGAGGTTTGGGCTCAAGTCTATAAAATGATTTCCTTGCTAACTTAACGGTATTTATCAATGAAAGATCTAGGGTACTTTAACTTTGATCCAATAGAATATATCTTCGCAAACTCATCATCAGTAAATTATGGACTGCAAATACATAATGCCCTAAGGAACATAGACTGAAATGATGATAATTTAACTCTGTCATGTTGAGATGAGTAATGATGGATATATGAGCATACATTGGTGGGTTTTCTGTATATGCTAAACTTACACTTGTTTCCTTGCCTATGGGTAAGGCAATCTAAAAATGGTAATATACCATTATTTTCATTTTCTACAGTAGATTTGATGGAAGGTACTAAATTGTTAAGTAAGGGGAGAAATATTTGTAAATTTTCATTTGTTGGCCAAACACAAAGAACATCATCTATATACCTAAACCAGATTGCATTAGAAGGTAAGATATCCTTTAGTAATTTTGTTTCAAAAAATT
>NC_092248.1:22833586-22856099 GCF_036320965.1 Panulirus ornatus | reverse complement strand
CTTCGTTTCTTCGAAGTATATCAACTGACTGTTATATTTCTCTCGTGATTATTGCATGAAAGTGCACTTGGGAACTTTTCGTGTTTCATTTTCCCCATGGACTCATAGAAATATATATAAATATATATATATTTATATATATAAATATATATATATATATATATATATATATATATATATATATATATATATATATATATATATATATATATATATCATATTTGTTTCTTATACTTTGTCGCTGTCTCCCGCGTTAGCGAGGTACCGCAAGGAAACAGACGAGAGAATGGCGCAACCCACCCACATACACATGTATATACATACACGTCCACACTCGCACATATACATAACTATACATCTCAACGTATACATATATATACACACACAGACAAATACATATATATACACACACAGACATTTTTTTTTTTTTTTTTTTTTTTTTTTTTTTATACTTTGTCGCTGTCTCCCGCGTTTGCGAGGTAGCGCAAGGAAACAGACGAAAGAAATGGCCCAACCCCCCCCCCCCCCCATACACATGTACATACACACGTCCACACACGCAAATATACATACCTACACAGCTTTCCATGGTTTACCCCAGACGCTTCACATGCCTTGATTCAATCCACTGACAGCACGTCAAACCCTGTATACCACATCGCTCCAATTCACTCTATTCCTTGCCCTCCTTTCACCCTCCTGCATGTTCAGGCCCCGATCACACAAAATCTTTTTCACTCCATCTTTCCACCTCCAATTTGGTCTCCCTCTTCTCCTCGTTCCCTCCACCTCCGACACATATATCCTCTTGGTCAATCTTTCCTCACTCATTCTCTCCATGTGCCCAAACCATTTCAAAACACCCTCTTCTGCTCTCTCAACCACGCTCTTTTTATTTCCACACATCTCTCTTACCCTTACGTTACTTACTCGATCAAACCACCTCACACCACACATTGTCCTCAAACATCTCATTTCCAGCACATCCATCCTCCTGCGCACAACTCTATCCATAGCCCACGCCTCGCAACCATACAACATTGTTGGAACCACTATTCCTTCAAACATACCCATTTTTGCTTTCCGAGATAATGTTCTCGACTTCCACACATTTTTCAAGGCTCCCAAAATTTTCGCCCCCTCCCCCACCCTATGATCCACTTCCGCTTCCATGGTTCCATCCGCTGACAGATCCACTCCCAGATATCTAAAACACTTCACTTCCTCCAGTTTTTCTCCATTCAAACTCACCTCCCAATTGACTTGACACACAGACATATACATATATATACACACACAGACATATAGATATATATACACATGTACATAATTCATACTGTCTGCCCTTTATTCATTTCCGTCGCCACCACGCCACACATGAAATGACAGCCCCCCTCTCCCCGCATGTGCGCGAAGTAGCACTAGGAAAAAACAACAAAGGCCACGTTCGTTCACAATCAGTCTCTAGCTGTCATGTATAATGCAGCGAAACCACAGCTCCTTTTCCACATCCAGGCCCCACAGAACTTTCCATTGTTTACCTCAGACGCTTCACTGGCCCTGGTTCGATCCATTGACAGCACGGCGACCCCGGTATACCACAACGTTCCAATTCACTCTATTCCTTGCACACCTTTTACCCTTCTGCATGTTCAGGCCCAGATCGTTCAAAATCATTTTCACTTCATCTTTCCACCTCCAATTTGGTCTCCCACTTCCCCTCGTTCCCTCCACCTCCGACACATATATCACCTTTGTCAATCTTTCCTCACTCATTCTCTCCATGTGACCAAACCATTTAAAAACACCCTCTTCTCCTCTTTCAACCAAACTCTTTTTATTACCACACATCTCTCTAACAATTTCATTATTTACTCGATCAAACCACCTCACACCACATATTGTCCTCAAAATCTCATTTCCAACACATCCACCTTCCTCCACACAACTCTATCTATAGCCCATGCCTCACAACCATATAACATTGTCGGAACCACTATTCCATCAAACATACCCATTTTTGCTTTCGGAGATAACGTTCTCGCCATCAAAACACTTTTCAACGCTCCAAGCACTTTCGCCCCCTCCCCCATTCTATGACTCACTTCCGCTTCCATGGTTCCATCCGCCGCCAGGTCCACTCTCATTTACCTAAAATACCTTACTTCCTCCAGCTTTTCCCAATTCAAACATACCTCATAATTTACATGTGCCACAACCCTATTGTACCTCATAACCTTTCTCTTATTCACATTTTCTCTCAACTTTCTTTCACACACTTTACCAAACTCATTGACCAGTTACTACAGTTTCTCACCCGAATCAGCCACCAGCGCTGTATCATCAGCGAACAACAACTGACTCACTTCCCAAGCTCTCTCATCCACAACAGACTGCATACTTGCCCCTCACTCCAAAACTCTTGCATTCATTTCCTTAACAACCCAGTCCATAAACAAATCAAACAAACATGGAGACATCATGCACCCCTGCCGCAAACCGACATTTACTGAACCAGTTACTTTCCTCTCTTCCTACTTGTACACATGCCTTACATCCTCGATAAAAACTTTTCACTGCTTCTAACAACTTGCCTCCCACACCATATATTCTTAATACCTTCCACAGAGCATCTCTACCAACTCTATCATATGCCTTCTCCAGATATATAAATGCTACATACAAATCCATTTCCTTTTCTAAGTATTTCTCACATACATTTTTCAAAGCAAACGCCTGATCTTCACATCCTCTACCACTTCTGAAACCGCACTGCTCTTCCCCAATCTGATGCTCTGTACATGCCTTCACCCTCTCAATAAATACCCTCCCATATAATTTCCCAGGAATACTCAACACACTTATACCTCTGTAATTTGAGCACTCACCTTTATCCCCTTTTCCTTTCTACAGTGGTACTATGCAAGAATTCCGCCAACCCTCAGGCACCTCTCCCTAACCCTCTCGCTTTGCACACCACCTCGACCAAAACACCCTATATCTGCCACTCTTTCATCAAACACATTCAGCATATATATCTATTCTATTTATCTATTATACTTTGTCGCTGTCTCCCGCGTTAGCGAGGTAGCGCAAGAAAACAGACGAAAGAATGGCCCAACCCACCCACATACACATGTATATATATACACGTCCACATGCAGCACATATACACATCTATACATCTCAACGTATACATATATATACTCACAGAGACATATACATATATACACATGTACATAATTCATACTGTCTACCCTTTTTCATTCCCGTCGCCACCCCGCCACACATGAAATGAAAACCCCCCTCCCCCCGCATGTGCACGAGGTAGCACTAGGAAAATACAACAAAGGCCACATTCGTTCGCACTCAGTCTCTAGCTGTCGTGTATAATGCGCCGAAACCACACCTCCCTTTCCACATCGGGGCCCCACAAAATTTTCCATGGTTTACCCCAAACGCTTCACATACCCTGGTTCAATCAATTGACAGCACGTCGACCCCGGTGTACGAAATCGTTCCAATTCACTCTTACGCCTTTTACCCTTCTGCATATTCAGGTCCCGATCACTCAAAATCGTTTTCACTCCATCTTTCCAGTCCCATTTGGGCCCCCACTTCTCCTCATTCCCTCCATCTCTGACAAATATATCCTCTTTGTCAATCTTTCCTCACTCATTCTCCATATGACCAAACCATTTCAAAACACCCTCTTCTGCTCTCTCAACCACACTCTTTTTATTACCACACATCTCTTACCCTTTCATTACTTACTCGATGAAACCACCTCACAATACATATTGTCCTCAAACATCTCATTTCCAGCACATACACTCTCTTCCGCACAACTCTATCTATAGCCCATGCCTCGCAACCATATAACATTGTTGGAACCACTATTCCTTCAAACATACCAACTTTTGCTTTCCAAAATAACATTCTGGACTTCCACACATTTTTGAACGCCCTCAGAACTTTGGCCCCCTCCCCCAATCTATGATTCACTTCCGCTTTCATGGTTCCATCACCTGCCAAATCCACTCCCAGATATCTAAAAAACTTCACTTCCTCCAGTTTTTCTCCATTCAAACTGACCTCCCAATTGACTTGACCCTCAACCCTACTGTAACTAATAACCTTGCTGTTATGCACATTTACTCTCAGCTTTCTTCTTTCACACACTTTACCAAACTCAGTTACCAGTTTCTGCAGTCTCTCAACCGAATCAGCCACTAGCGTTGTATGATCAGCGAACAACAACTGACTCACTTCCCAAGCTCTCTCATCCACAACAGACTGCATACTTGCCCCTCTTTCCAAAACTCTTGCATTCACCTCCCTAACAACCCCATCCATAAACAAATTAAACAACCATGGAGACATCACGCACCTCTGCCGCAAACCAGCATTCACTGAGAGCCACTTTCCTCTCTTCCTATAACATACACATGCCTTACATCCTCGATAAAAACTTTTCATTGCTTCTAAAAACTTACCTCCCACACTATATATTCTTAATACCTTCCACAGAGCATCTCTATCAACTCTATCATATGCCTTATCCAGACACATAAATGCTACATAGAAATCCATTTGCTTTTCTAAACATTTCTCACATACATTTTTGAAAGCAAACACCTGATCCACACATCCTCTACCCCTTCTGAAACCACACTGCTCTTATCTAATCTGATGTTCTGTACATGCCTTCACCCTCTCAGTCAATATCCTCCCATATAGTTTCCCAGGAATAATCAACAAACTTATACCTCTGTAATTTGAGCACTCACTCTTATCCCCTTAGCCTTTGTACAATGGCACTATGCAAGCATTCCGCCAGTCCTCAGGCACCTCACCATGAGCCATACATACATTAAATAACCTTACCAACCAGTCAGCAATACAGTCACCCCCTTTTTTAATAAATTCCACTGCAATACCATCCAAACCCGCTACCTTGCCGGGTTTCATCTTCCGCAAAGCTTTTACTACCTCTTCTCTGTTTACCAAATCATTCTCCCCTAACCCTCTCAATATGCCCACAAACTCGACCAAAACACCTATATGTGCCACTCTATCTATCATCAAACACATTCAACAAACCTTCAAAATACTCACTCCATCTCCTTCTCACATGACCACTACTTGTTATTACCTCCCCATTAGCCTCCTTCACTGATGTTCCCATTTGTTCCCTTGTCTTACGCACTTTATTTACCTCCTTCCAAAACATGTTTTAATTCTCCCTCAAATTTAATGATACTCTCTCACCCTAACTTTCAATTGCCCTCTTTTTCGCCTCTTGCCCCATTCTCTTGACCTCATGCCTCTTTCTTTTATACATCTCCCTGTCATTTGCTTTATTTCCCTGCAAATGTCGTCCAAATACATCTCTCTTCTCTTTCACTAATAATCTTACATCTTCATCCCACCACTTACTACTATTTCTTATCTGCCCACCTCCCATGCT
This sequence comes from Panulirus ornatus, assembly GCF_036320965.1. NCBI lineage: Eukaryota > Metazoa > Arthropoda > Malacostraca > Decapoda > Palinuridae > Panulirus > Panulirus ornatus. The sequence continues at coordinate 22,850,629 of NC_092248.1, read as the reverse complement.
TCTCATGCCATTAGCATCTTTTGCGCAAGCTACCACTGCTTCCCTAAATTCATCCCATTCCTCCCCCACTCCTCTTACGTCCTTTGTTGTCACCTTTTTCAATTCTGTACTTAGTCTCTCCTGGTACTTCCTAACACAAGACCCCTTCCTAATCTCACTTACTCTCACCACTCTCTTCACCCCAACACTCACGCTTCTTTTCTGAAAACCTTTGCAAATCTTCACCTTCGCCTCCAGTTGCACCTCTTAGCATATTAACATCCAATTGTTTCTATTTCGCGCGCCTATCAATTAACACGTAATCCAGTAACGCTCTCTGGCCATTTCTCCTACTTACATACGTATACTTATGTATAGCTATCTTTTTAAACCAGGTATTCCCAGTCACCTGTTCTTTTTCAGCGCACAAATCTAAAAGCTCTTCACCATTTCCATTTACAGCACTGAACATCCCATGTACACCAATTATTCCTTTAACTGCCACATTACTCACCTTTGCATTCAAATCACCTATCACTATAACCCGGTCTCGTGCATCAAAACTACTAACACACTCACTCAGCTGCTCCCAAAACACTTGCCTCTCATAATCATTCGCCACATGCCCAGGTGAATATGCACTAATAGTCACCCATCTCTCTATATCTACTTTCAATTTTACCCATTTCAACCTAGAGTTTACTTTCTTACACTCTATCACATACTCCCACCACTCCTGTTTCAGGAGTTGTGCTACTCCTTCCCTTGCTCTTGTCTTCTCACTAACCCCTGACTTTACTCCCAAAACATTCCCAAAACACTCTTCCTCTTTACCCTTGAACTTCGTCTCACTCAGAGCCAAAACGACCAGGCTCGTTTCCTCAAACATACTACGTATCTCTCCTTTTTTCTCATCTTGGTTATATCCAAACACATTTAGACACCCCATATGAGCCTTTGAGGAGGATGAGCACTCCCGCGTGACTCCTTCTTCAGTTTCCAATAGTGGTTCCAACGATGTTATATGGTTGCGAGGCGTGGGCTATGGGTAGAGTTGTGCGGAGGAGGGAGGATGTGCTGGAAATGAAATGTTTGAGGACAATATGTGGTGTGAGATGGTTTGATCGAGTAAGTATTAATAGGGTAAGAGAGATGTGTGGTAATAAAAAGAGTGTGGTTGAGAGAGCAGAAGAGGGTGTTTTAAAATGGTTTGGTCACATAGAGAGAATGAGTGAGGAAAGATTGACCAAGAGGATATATGTGTCAGAGGTGGAAGGAACGAGGAGAATTGGTAAACCAAACTGGAGGTGGAAAGATGGAGTGAAGAAGATTTTCAGTGATCGGGGCCTGAACATGCAGGAGGGTGAAAGGTGTGCAAGGAAAAGAGTGAATTGGAACGATGTGGTATACCCGGGTCGATGTACTGTTATCACCTCCCCATTAGCCCCCTTCACTGAAGTTCCCATTTGCTCCCTTGTCATACGCACTTTATTTACCTCCTTCCATAACATATACCTATCTATCTCTCTGTCTGTCTGTCTGTCTCTCTCTCTCTCTCTCTCTCTCTCTCTCTCTCTCTCTCTCTCTCTCTCTCTCTCTCTCTCTCTATATATATATATATATATATATATATGTATATATATATATATATATATATATATATATATATATATATATATATATATATATATACATATATTGGAAAGGATCACAATTTTGCGTGTGATCAAGATATTCCTATGAGTCAACAGGGAAAATGAAACACGAAAAGATTTCCCAAGTGCACTTTCGTGTAATAATCACATCATCAGGGGAGACACAAGAGAGAAATATAACAGTCAGTTGATATACATCGAAGCGACGAAGCTAGGACGCCATTTGGTAAACATGTGATTGACTAAAACATGTTTTGATGATATGATTATTACATGAAAGTGCACTTGGGAAGTTTTCATGTTTCATTTTCCCCGTGTACTCATAGGAATATATATATATATATATATCCAAAAGAAGGAACAGCGAAGGGGGCCAGGTGAGGATATTCCCTCTAAGGCCCAGTCCTCTGTTCTTAACGCTACCTCGCTAATGCGGGAAATGGCGAATAGTATGAAAGAAAGAAAAGATATATATATATATATATATATATATATATATATATATATATATATATATATATATATATATATATATATATTATTTTTTTTCTTTTTGCTTTGTCGCTGTCTCCCGCGTTTGCGAGGTAGCGCAAGGAAACAGACGAAAGAAATGGCCCAACCCACCCCCATACACATGCCTTGATTCAATCCACTGACAGCACGTCAACCCCGGTATACCACATCGCTCCAATTCACTCTATTCTTTGCCCTCCTTTCACCCTCCTGCAGGTTCAGGCCCCGATCACACAAAATCTTTTTCACTCCATCTTTCCACCTCCAATTTGGTCTCCCTCTTCTCCTCGTTCCCTCGACCTCCGACACATATATCCTCTTGGTCAATCTTTCCTCACTCATTCTCTCCATGTGTCCAAACCATTTCAAAACACCCTCTTCTGCTCTCTCAACCACGCTCTTTTTATTTCCACACATCTCTCTTACCCTTACGTTCCTTACTCTATCAAACCAACTCACACCACACATTGTCCTCAAACATCTCATTTCCAGCACATCCATCCTCCTGCGCACAACTCTATCCATAGTCCACGCCTCGCAACCATACAACATTGTTGGAACCACTATTCCTTCAAACATACCCATTTTTGCTTTCCGAGATAATGTTCTCGACTTCCACACATTCTTCAAGGCTCCCAGAATTTTCGCCCCCTCCCCCACCCTATGATCCAGTTCCGCTTCCATGGTTCCATCCGCTGCCAGATCCACTCCCAGATATCTAAAACACTTCACTTCCTCCAGTTTTTCTCCATTCAAACTCACCTCCCAATTGAATTGACCCTCAACCCTACTGTACCTAATAACCTTGCTCTTATTCACATTTACTCTTAACTTTCTTCTTTCACACACTTTACCAAACTCAGTCACCAGCTTCTGCAGTTTCTCACATGAATCAGCCACCAGCGCTGTATCATCAGCGAACAACAACTGACTCACTTCCCAAGCTCTCTCATCCCCAACAGACTTCATACTTGCCCCTCTTTCCAAAACTCTTGCATTCACCTCCCTAACAACCCCATCCATAAACAAATTAAACAACCATGGAGACATCACACACCCCTGCCGCAAACCTACATTCACTGAGAACCAATCACTTTCCTCTCTTCCTACACGTACACATGCCTTACATCCTCGATAAAAACTTTTCACTGCTTCTAACAACTTTCCTCCCACACCATATATTCTTAATACCTTCCACAGAGCATCCCTATCAACTCTATCATATGCCTTCTCCAGATCCATAAATGCTACATACAAATCCATTTGCTTTTCTAAGTATTTCTCACATACATTCTTCAAAGCAAACACCTGATCCACACATCCTCTACCACTTCTGAAACCACACTGCTCTTCCCAGATCTGATGCTCTGTACATGCCTTCACCCTCTCAATCAATACCCTCCCATATAATTTACCAGGAATACTCAACAAACTTATACCTCTGTAATTTGAGCACTCACTCTTATCCCCTTTGCCTTTGTACACTGGCACTATGCACGCATTCCGCCAATCCTCAGGCACCTCACCATGAGTCATACATACATTAAATAACCTTACCAACCAGTCAACAATACAGTCACCCCCTTTTTTAATAAATTCCACTGCAATACCATCCAAACCTGCTGCCTTGCCGGCTTTCATCTTCCGCAAAGCTTTCACTACCTCTTCTCTGTTTACCAAATCATTTTCCCTAACCCTCTCACTTTGCACACCACCTCGACCAAAACACCCTATATCTGCCACTCTATCATCAAACACATTCAACAAGCCTTCAAAATACTCACTCCATCTCCTTCTCACATCACCACTACTTGTTATCACCTCCCCATTTGCGCCCTTCACTGAAGTTCCCATTTGCTCCCTTGTCTTACGCACTTTATTTACCTCCTTCCAGAACATCTTTTTATTCTCCCTAAAATTTAATGATACTCTCTCACCCCAACTCTCATTTGCCCTTTTTTTCACCTCTTGTACCTTTCTCTTGACTTCCTGTCTCTTTCTTTTATACATCTCCCACTCAATTGCATTTTTTCCCTGCAGAAATCGTCCAAATGCCTCTCTCTTATATATATGTATATATATATATATATATATATATATATATATATATATATATATATATATATATATATATATATATATATATATATATATATATATATATATATATATATATACATATATATATATATATATATATATATATATATATATATATATATATATATATATATATATATATATGTATATATATATATATATATATATATATATATATATATATATATATATATATATATATATATATATATATATATATATATATATATATATATATATATATATATATATATATATACATATACATATATATATATATATATATATATATATATATATATATATATATGTATATATATATATATATATATGTATATATATATATGTATATATCGATTAATATGGGTAAAATTGAAAGTTGATGGAGAGAGGTGGGTGATTATTGGTGCATATGCACCTGGGCATGAGAAGAAAGATCATGAGAGGCAAGTGTTTTGGGAGCAGCTAAATGAGTGTGTTAGCGGTTTTGATGCACGAGACCGGGTTATAGTGATGGGTGATTTGAATGCAAAGGTGAGTAATGTGGCAGTTGAGGGAATAATTGGTATGCATGGGGTGTTCAGTGTTGTAAATGGAAATGGTGTAGAGCTTGTAGATTTATGTGCTGAAAAAGGACTGATGATTGGGAATACCTGGTTTAAAAAGCGAGATATACATAAGTATACTTATGTAAGTAGGAGAGATGGCCAGAGAGCGTTATTGGATTACGTGTTAATTGACAGGCGTGCGAAAGAGAGACTTTTGGATGTTAATGTGCTGAGAGGTGCAACTGGAGGGATGTCTGATCATTATCTTGTGGAGGCTAAGGTGAAGATTAGTATGGGTTTTCAGAAAAGAGGAGTGAATGTTGGGGTGAAGAAGGTGGTGAGAGTAAGTGAGCTTGGGAAGGAGACCTGTGTGGGGAAGTACCAGGAGAGACTGTGTACAGAATGGAAAAAGGTGAGAACAATGGAAGTAAGGGGAGTCGGGGAGGAATGGGATGTATTTAGGGAATCAGTGATGGATTGCGCAAAAGATGCTTGTGGCATGAGAAGAGTGGGAGGTGGGCTGTTTAGAAAGGGTAGTGAGTGGTGGGATGAAGAAGTAAGAGTATTAGTGAAAGAGAAGAGAGAGGCATTTGGACGATTTTTGCAGGGAAAAAATGCAATTGAGTGGGAGAAGTATAAAAGAAAGAGACAGGAGGTCAAGAGAAAGGTGCAAGAGGTGAAAAAAAGGGCAAATGAGAGTTGGGGTGAGAGACTATCAGTAAATTTTAGGGAGAATAAAAAGATGTTCTGGAAGGAGGTAAATAGGGTGCGTAAGACAAGGGAGCAAATGGGAACTTCAGTGAAGGGCGTAAATGGGGAGGTGATAACAAGTAGCGGTGATGTGAGAAGGAGATGGAATGAGTATTTTGAAGGTTTGTTGAATGTGTCTGATGACAGAGTGGCAGATATAGGGTGTTTTGGTCGAGGTGGTGTGCAAAGTGAGAGGGTTAGGGAAAATGATTTGGTAAACAGAGAGGAGGTAGTAAAAGCTTTGCGGAAGATGAAAGCCGGCAAGGCAGCAGGTTTGGATGGTATTGCAGTGGAATTTATTAAGAAAGGGGGTGACTGTATTGTTGACTGGTTGGTAAGGTTATTTAATGTATGTATGACTCATGGTGAGGTGCCTGAGGATTGGCGGAATGCGTGCATAGTGCCAGTGTACAAAGGCAAAGGGGATAAGAGTGAGTGCTCAAATTACAGAGGTATAAGTTTGTTGAGTATTCCTGGTAAATTATATGGGAGGGTATTGATTGAGAGGGTGAAGGCATGTACAGAGCATCAGATTGGGGAAGAGCAGTGCGGTTTCAGAAGTGGTAGAGGATGTGTGGATCAGGTGTTTGCTTTGAAGAATGTATGTGAGAAATACTTAGAAAAGCAAATGGATTTGTATGTAGCATTTATGGATCTGGAGAAGGCATATGATAGAGTTGATAGAGATGCTCTGTGGAAGGTATTAAGAATATATGGTGTGGGAGGCAAGTTGTTAGAAGCAGTGAAAAGTTTTTATCGAGGATGTAAGGCATGTGTACGTGTAGGAAGAGAGGAAAGTGATTGGTTCTCAGTGAATGTAGGTTTGCGGCAGGGGTGTGTGATGTCTCCATGGTTGTTTAATTTGTTTATGGATGGGGTTGTAAAGGAGGTAAATGCAAGAGTCCTGGAAAGAGGGGCAAGTATGAAGTCTGTTGGGGATGAGAGAGCTTGGGAAGTGAGTCAATTGTTGTTCGCTGATGATACAGCGCTGGTGGCTGATTCATGTGAGAAACTGCAGAAGCTGGTGACTGAGTTTGGTAAAGTGTGTGGAAGAAGAAAGTTGAGAGTAAATGTGAATAAGAGCAAGGTTATTAGGTACAGTAGGGGTGAGGGTCAAGTCAATTGGGAGGTGAGTTTGAATGGAGAAAAACTGGAGGAAGTGAAGTGTTTTAGATATCTGGGAGTGGATCTGTCAGCGGATGGAACCATGGAAGCGGAAGTGGATCATAGGGTGGGGGAGGGGGCGAAAATTTTGGGAGCCTTGAAAAATGTGTGGAAGTCGAGAACATTATCTCGGAAAGCAAAAATGGGTATGTTTGAGGGAATAGTGGTTCCAACAATGCTGTATGGTTGCGAGGCGTGGGCTATGGATAGAGATGTGCGCAGGAGGATGGATGTGCTGGAAATGAGATGTTTGAGGACAATGTGTGGTGTGAGGTGGTTTGATCGAGTAAGTAACGTAAGGGTAAGAGAGATGTGTGGAAATAAAAAGAGCGTGGTCGAGAGAGCAGAAGAGGGTGTTTTGAAATGGTTTGGGCACATGGAGAGAATGAGTGAGGAGAGATTGACCAAGAGGATATATGTGTCGGAGGTGGAGGGAACGAGGAGAAGAGGGAGACCAAATTGGAGGTGGAAAGATGGAGTGAAAAAGATTTTGTGTGATCGGGGCCTGAACATGCAGGAGGGTGAAAGGAGGGCAAGAAATAGAGTGAATTGGAGTCATGTGGTATACAGGGGTTGACGTGCTGTCAGTGGATTGAAGCAAGGCATGTGAAGCGTCTGGGGTAAACCATGGAAAGCTGTGTAGGTATGTATATTTGCGTGTCTGGACGTGTGTATGTACATGTGTATGGGGGGGGGGGGTTGGGCCATTTCTTTCGTCTGTTTCCTTGCGCTACCTCGCAAACGCGGGAGACAGCGACAAAGTATAAAAAAAAAAAAAAAAAAAAATATATATATATATATATATATATATATATATATATATATATATATATATATATATATATATATATATATATATATATATATATATATATATATATATATATATATATATATATATATATATATATATATATATATATATATATATATATATATATATATATATATATATATATACCGACGACCCCGGAATACCACATCGTTCCAATTCACTCTATTCCTTGCATGTCTTTCACCCTCCTGCATGTTCAGGCCCCGATCACAAAATCTTTTTCACTCCATTTTTCCACCTCCAATTTGGTTTCCCACTTCTCCTCGTTCCCTCCTCCTCTTGGTCAATCTTTCCTCACTTATTCTCTCCACGTGACCAAACCATTTCAAAACACCCTCTTCTGCTCTCTCAACCATAATCTTTTTATTTCCACACATCTCCCTTACCCTTACATTACTTACTCGATCAAACCACCTTACACCACATATTGTCCTCAAACATCTCATTTCCAGCACATCCATCCTCCTGCGCACAACTCTATCCATAGCCCACGCCTCGCAACCATAAAACATTGTTGGAACCACTATTCCTTCAAACATACCCATTTTTGTTTTCGATATAATGTTCTCGACTTCCAAACATTCTTCAAAGCTTCCAAAATTTTCACCCCCGACCCGACCCTATGATTCACTTCCGCTTCCATGGTTCCATCCGCTGCCATATCCACTCCTAGATATCTAAAACACTTTACTTCCTCCAGTTTTTCTCCATTCAAACTCACCTCCCAATTGACTTGACCCTCAACCCTACTGTACCTAATAACCTTGCTTTTATTCACATTCACTCTTAACTTTCTTCTTTCACACATTTTACCAAACTCAGTCACCAGCTTCTGCAGTTTCTCACATGAATCAGCCACCAGCGCTGTATCATCAGCGAACAACAACTGACTCACTTCCCAAGCTCTCTCATCCCCAACAGACTTCATACTTGCCCCTCTTTCCAAAACTCTTGCATTCACCTCCCTAACAACCCCATCCATAAACAAATTAAACAACCATGGAGACATCACACACCCCTGCCGCAAACCTACATTCACTGAGAACCAATCACTTTCCTCTCTTCGTACACATACACATGCCTTACATCCTCGATAAAATCTTTTCACTGCTTCTAACAACATGCCTCCCACACCATATATTCTTAACACCTTCCACAGAGCATCTCTATCAACTCTATCGTATGCCTTCTCAAGATCCATAAATGCTACATACAAATCCATTTGCTTTTCTAAGTATTTCTCACATACATTCTTCAAAGCAAACACCTGATCCACACATCCTCTACCACTTCTGAAACCACACTGCTCTTCCCAGATCTGATGCTCTGTACATGCCCACTCTCTCAAACAATACCCTCCAATAAGTTACGAGGAATACTCAACAAACTTATACCTCGGTAATTTGAGCACTCACTCTTATCCCCTTTGCCTTTGTACAATGGCACTATGCACGCATTCCGCCAATACTCAGGCACCTCACCATGAATCATACATATATCAAATAACCTTACCAACCAATCAACAATACAGTCACCCCCTTTTTTAATAAATTCCACTGCAATACCATCCAAACCTGCTGCCTTGCCGGCTTTCATCTTCCGAAACCTTTTACTACCTCTTCTCTGTTTACCAAATCATTTTCCCCAACCCTCTCACTTTGCACACCACCTCGACCAAAACACCCTATATCTGCCACTCTATCATCAAACACATTCAACAAACCTTCAAAATACTCACTCCATATCCTTCTCACATCACCATTACTTGTTATCACCTCCCCATTAGCCCCCTTCACTGAAGTTCCCATGTGCTCCCTTGTCCTTACGCACTTTATTTACCTCCTTCCAAAACATCTTTTTATTCTCCCTAAAATTTAATGATACTCTCTCACCCCAACTCTCATTTGCCCTCTTTTTCACCTCTTGCACCTTTCTCTTGACCTCCTGCCGCTTTCTTTTATACATCTCCCACTCATTTGCATTTTTTCCATGCAAAAATCATCCAAATGCCTCTCTCTTCTCTTTCACTAATAATCTTACTTCTTCATCCCATCCCTCGCTACCCTTTCTAATCAACCCACCTCCCACGCTTCTCATGCTACAAGCATCTTTTGCGCAAGCCATCACTGCTTCCCTAAATACATCCCATTCCTCCCCCACTCCCCTTAATTCCTTTGTTCTCACCTTTTTCCATTCTGTACTCAGTCTCTCCTGGTACTTCCTCACACAAGTTTCCTTCCCAAGCTCACTTACTCTCACCACTCTCTTCACCCTACATTCTCTCTTCTTTTCTACAAACCCCTACAAATCTTCACCTTCGCCTCCAGAAGATAATGATCAGACATCCCTCCAGTTGCACCTCTCATGACATTATCATCCAAAAGTCTCTTTCGCGCGCCTATCAATTAACATGTAATCCAATAACGCTCTCTGGCCATCTCTCCTACTTACATACGTATACTTATGTATATATCGCTTTTTAACCCAGGTATTCCCAATCACCAGTCCTTTCTTAGCAAACAAATCCACAAGCCCTTCACCATTTCCATTTACATCGCTGAACACCCCATGTATACCAATTATTCCCTCAACTGCCACATTACTCACCCTTGCATTCAAATCACCCATCACTATAACCCGGTCTTGTGCATCAAAACCACTAACACACTCATTCAGCTGCTCCCAGCTGAATATATATATATATATAAGTGAGTCAGTTGTTGTTCGCTGATGATACAGCGCTGGTGGCTGATTCATGTGAGAAACTGCAGAAGCTGGTGACTGAGTTTGGTAAAGTGTGTGGAAGAAGAAAGTTGAGAGTAAATGTGAATAAGAGCAAGGTTATTAGGTACAGTAGGGGTGAGGGTCAAGTCAATTGGGAGGTGAGTTTGAATGGAGAAAAACTGGAGGAAGTGAAGTGTTTTAGATATCTGGGAGTGGATCTGTCAGCGGATGGAACCATGGAAGCGGAAGTGGATCATAGGGTGGGGGAGGGGGCGAAAATTTTGGGAGCCTTGAAAAATGTGTGGAAGTCGAGAACACTATCTCGGAAAGCAAAAATGGGTATGTTTGAGGGAATAGTGGTTCCAACAATGTTGTATGGTTGCGAGGCGTGGGCTATGGATAGAGATGTGCGCAGGAGGATGGATGTGCTGGAAATGAGATGTTTGAGGACAATGTGTGGTGTGAGGTGGTTTGATCGAGTAAGTAACGTAAGGGTAAGAGAGATGTGTGGAAATAAAAAGAGCGTGGTTGAGAGAGCAGAAGAGGGTGTTTTGAAATGGTTTGGGCACATGGAGAGAATGAGTGAGGAAAGATTGACCAAGAGAATATATGTGTCGGAGGTGGAGGGAACGAGGAGAAGAGGGAGACCAAATTGGAGGTGGAAAGATGGAGTGAAAAAGATTTTGTGTGATCGGGGCTTGAACATGCAGGAGGGTGAAAGGAGGGCAAGAAATAGAGTGAATTGGAGTCATGTGGTATACAGGGGTTGACGTGCTGTCAGTGGATTGAAGCAAGGCATGTGAAGCGTCTGGGGTAAACCATGGAAAGCTGTGTAGGTATGTATATTTGCGTGTGTGGACGTGTGTATGTACATGTGTATGGGGGGGGGGGGGGTGGGGCCATTTCTTTCGTCTGTTTCCTTGCGCTACCTCGCAAACGCGGGAGACAGCGACAAAGTATAAAAAAAAAAAAAAAAAAAAAAAATATATATATATATATATATATATATATATATATATATATATATATATATATATATATATATATATATATATATATATATATATATATATATATATATATATATGGTGGGGTGAAGAGAGTGGTGAGAGTAAGTGAGCTTGGGAAGGAGACACGTGTGAAGAAGCACCAGGAGACTTAGTGCAGAATGGAAAAATGTGAGAGCAAAGGACGTAAGGGGAGTGGGGGAGGAATAGGATGTATTTAGGGAAGCAGTGATGGCTGGTGCAGAAGTTGCTTGTGGCATCAGAAGCGTGGGAGTTGGGCAGATTAGATAGTGCAATGAGTGGTGGGATGAAGAAGTAAGATTGTTAGTGAAAGAGAATAGAGAGACATTCAGTCGATTATTGCTAGGAAATAATGCAAATGACTGGGAGATGTATAGAAGAAAGAGGCATGAGGTTAAGAGAAGAGTTGGGGTTAGAGATTAACACTAGATTTTAGGGAGAATAAAAAGATGTTTTGGAAGGAGATGAATAAAGTGCGTAAGACAAGAGAACAATTGGGAACATCGGTGAAGGGGGCTAATGGGGAGGTGATAACACGTAGTGGTGATGTGAGAAGGAGGTGGAGTGAGTATTTTGAAGGTTTGTTGAATGTGTTAGATGATAGAGTGTTAGATATGTGGTGTTTTGGTCGAGATGTGTGCAAAGTGACAGGGTTAGGGAGAATGTTTTGGTAAACAAAGAAGACATAGTAAAAGATTTGCGGAAGATGAAAGCCTGTATGCAGCAGTTTCTTTATCAAGCCCTTTAGTGGATAAGGTATCAAATTCAAATATCATGAACAATGTAGATTTAGTCAACAAGCTATATTGATTTTGATTTCAAACTAGTTAGCTTTAATGTTTCCTCACTTTTCACTAAAGTTCCAGTTGATGACCTTTTAGAATATTTATTTGATGTCTTGGATGATATTCATTTACCTGTTTCAATGTCTAATTTCATTGAACTGATAGAATTGTGCATAAAAGACTGTGTATTTCAATTTAATGGAGATTATTATGCTCAAAAATTTGGTATAGCACTGAGTAACCCTCTTTCACCTGTACTAAGTAATCTTTATATGGATTTTTTTGGAACAAGTTGCTAAAGGATATCTTACCTTCTAATGCAATTTGGTTTCGGTATGTAGATGATGTTTTTTGTGTTTGGCCAACAAATGAAAATTTACAAATATTTCTCCCCTTACTTAAGAATTTAGTACCTTTCATCAAATTTACTGTAGAAAATGTGAATAATGGTATGTTACCATTTTTAGATTGCATGATCCATTTACAAGGAAACAAGTTTAAGTTTAGCATATACAGAAAACCCACCAATGTATGCTCATATATCCATTATTACTCATCTCAACATGACAGAGTTAAATTATCATCATTTCAATCTATGTTTCTTAGGGCATTACGTATTTGCAGTACAGAGTTTATTGATGATGAGTTTGAGAAGATACGATTTATTGGATCTAGGCTAAAGTACCCTAGATCTTTCATTGATAAATCCCTTAAGTTACCAAAAAAATAATTTTATAGAGTTGAGCCCAAACCTCCCATTGACACCAAGAATCTTTTAGTTCTCCCTTTTAATAATAATTTCACTTTGCTTCCCATGTTGCTTAAATCCTTTAATGCAAATGTTCCCTTTAGCAACAATAATACTATAAAGAATATCTTAATAAGGAATTCACCTGAAAATTCTCTTGGTTGCATCTATAAAGTGCCTTGTGGAAACTGTGATAAATTTTATGTTGGTCAGACTGGTAAGGATCTTTCTGTTAGACTTAAGCAACATAAATATAGTATAAGAACGGGACAAGAATCAAATACCTTGTTTAATCATGTTAAAAACTATGATCATTGCATTGACTGGAGAAACGCCATCTCAGTTATTAACTCTAACTCTATTACTGAGAGAAATATCATTGAATCTTTTATTATTAAATACAGAAAGAAATATGATCTTGATATTAGTGATGGTCTATACAAATTAGATAACTTTATTGTTGATAAGATTTGTAAAATGATAAGTTTATGAACGCTCGTTGTATGTCTTGGACAATCGCATGTTTACCAAATGGCGTCCTAGCTTCGTCTCTTCGATGTATATCAACTGACTGTTATATTTCTCTCTTGTGTCTCCCCTGATGATGTGATTATTACACGAAAGTGCTCTTGGGAACTTTTCGTGTTTCATTTTCCCCATGGACTCATAGGAATATCTTGATCACGCGCAAAATTTTGATTCTTTCCAACATATATATATATATATATATATATATATATATATATATATATATATATATATATATATATATATTTATATTTTTTATTATACTTTGTCGCTGTCTCCCGCGTTTGCGAGGTAGCGCAAGGAAACAAACGAAAGAAATGGCCCAACCTCCCCCCCCATACACATGTATATACATACGTCCACACACGCAAATATACATACCTACACAGCTTTCCATGGTTTACCCCAGACGCTTCACATGCCCTGCTTCAATCCACTGACAGCACGTCAACCCCGGTATAACACATCGCTCCAATTCACTCTATTCCTTGCCCTCCTTTCACCCTCCTGCATGTTCAGGCCCCGATCACACAAAATCTTTTTCACTCCATCTTTCCACCTCCAATTTGGTCTCCCTCTTCTCCTTGTTCCCTCCACCTCCGACACATATATCCTCTTGGTCAATCTTTCCTCACTCATCCTCTCCATGTGCCCAAACCACTTCAAAACACCCTCTTCTGCTCTCTCAACCACGCTCTTTTTATTTCCACACATCTCTCTTACCCTTACGTTACTCACTCGATCAAACCACCTCACACCAAACATTGTCCTCAAACATCTCATTTCCAGCACATCCATCCTTCCAGCACAACTCTATCCATAGCCCACGCCTCGCAACCATACAACATTGTTGGAACCACTATTCCTTCAAACATACCCATTTTTGCTTTCCGAGATAATGTTCTCGACTTCCACACATTCTTCAAGGCCCCCAGGATTTTCGCCCCCTCCCCCACCCTATGATCCACTTCCGCTTCCATGGTTCTATCCGCTGCCAGATCCACTCCCAGATATCTAAAACACTTCACTTCCTCCAGTTTTTCTCCATTCAAACTCACCTCCCAATTGACTTGACCCTCAACCCTACTGTACCTAATAACCTTGCTCTTATTCACATTTACTCTTAACTTTCTTCTTCCACACACTTTTCCAAACTCAGTCACCAGCTTCTGCAGTTTCTCACATGAATCAGCCACCAGCGCTGTATCATCAGCGAAGAACAACTGACTCACTTCCCAAGCTCTCTCATATATATATATATATATATATATATATATATATATATATATATATATATATATATATATATATATATATATATATCCCCTTTGCCTTTGTACAATGGCACTATGCACGCATTCCGCCAATCCTCAGGCACCTCACCATGAGTCATACATACATTAAATAACCTTACCAACCAGTCAATAATACAGTCAACCCCTTTTCTTAAGAAATTCCACCGCAATACCATCCAAACCTGCTGCCTTGCCGGTTTTCATCTTCCGCAAAGCTTTTACAACCTCTTCTCTGTTTACCAAATCATTTTCCCTAACCCTCTCACTTTGCACACCACCTCGACCAAAACACTCTATATCTGCCACTCTATCATCAAACACATTCAAGAAACCTTCAAAATACTCACTCCATCTCCTTCTCACATCACCACTACTTGTTATCACCTCCCCATTTTTTTTTATTTTTTTTTTTGCTTTGTCGCTGACTCCCACGTTTGCGAGGTATCACAAGGAAACAGACGAAAGAAATGGCCCAACCCACCCCCATACACAAGTATATACATACACGTCCACACACGCAAATATACATACCTACACAGCTTTCCATGGTTTACCCCAGACGCTTCATATGCCCTGATTCAAATCACTGACAGCACGTCAACCCCGGTACACCACATCGATCCAATTCACTCTATTCCTTGCCCTCCTTTCACCCTCCTGCATGTTTAGGCCCCGATCACACAAAATCATTTTCACTCCATCTTTCCACCTCCAATTTGGTCTCCCACTTCTCCTGGTTCCCTCCACCTCCGACACATATATCCTCTTGGTCAATCTTTCCTCACTCATTCTCTCCATGTGCCCAAACCATTTCAAAACACCCTCTTCTGCTCTCTCAACCACGCTCTTTTTATTTCCACACATCTCTCTTACCCTTACGTTACTTACTCGATCAAACCACCTCACACCACACATTGTCCTCAAGCATCTCATTTCCAGCAAACCCACCCTCCTGCGTACAACTCTATCCATAGCCCACGCCTCGCAACCATACAACATTGTTGGAACCACTATTCCTTCAAATATACCCATTTTTGCTTTTCGAGATAATGTTCTCGACTTCCACACATTCTTCAAGGCTCCCAGGATTTTCGCCCCCTCCCCCACCCTATGATCCACTTCCGCTTCCATGGATCCATCCGCTGCCAGATCCACTCCTAGATATCTAAAACACTTTACTTCCTCCAGTTTTTCTCCATTCAAACTTACCTCCCAATTCACTTGACCCTCAACCCTACTGTACCTAATAACCTTGCTCTTATTCACATTTACTCTTAACTTTCTTCTTTCACACACTTTACCAAACTCAGTCACCAGCTTCTACAGTTTCTCACATGAATCAGCCACCAGCGCTGTATAATCAGCGAACAACAACTGACTCACTTCCCAAGCTCTCTCATCCCCAACAGACTTCATACTTGCCCCTCTTTCCAAAACTCTTGCATTCACCTCCCTAACAACCCCATCCATAAACAAATTAAACAACCATGGAGACATCACACACCCCTGCCGCAAACCTACATTCACTGAGAACCAATCACTTTCCTCTCTTCCTACACGTACACATGCCTTACATCCTCGATAAAAACTTTTCACTGCTTCTAACAACTTGCCACCCACACCATATATTCTTAATACCTTCCACAGAGCATCTCTATTAACTCTATCATATGCCTTCTCCAGATCCATAAATGCTACATACAAATCCATTTGCTTTTCTAAGTATTTCTCACATACATTCTTCAAAGCAAACACCTGATCCACACATCCTCTACCACTTCTGAAACCACACTGCTCTTCCCCAATCTGATGCTCTGTACATTCCTTCTCCCTCTCAATCAATACCCTCCCATATAATTTACTAGGAATACTCAACAAACTTATACCTCTGTAATTTGAGCACTCACTCTTATCCCCTTTGCCTTTGTACAATGGCACTATGCACGCATTCCGCCAATTCTCAGGCATCTCACCATGAGTCATACATACATTAAATAACCTTACCAACCAGTCAATAATACAGTCACCCCCTTTTTTAATAAATTCCACTGCAATACCATCCAAACCTGCTGCCTTGCAGGCTTTCATCTTCCGCAAAGCTTTTACTACCTCTTCTCTGTTTACCAAATCATTTTCCCTAACCCTCTCACTTTGCACACCACCTCGACCAAAAGACCCTATATCTGCCACTCTATCATCAAACACATTCAACAAACCTTCAAAATACTCACTCCATCTCCTTCTCACATCACCACTACTTGTTATCACCTCCCCATTTGCGCATTTCACTGAAGTTCCCATTTGCTCCCTTGTCTTACGCACTTTATTTACCTCCTTCAAGAACATCTTTTTATTCTCCCAATAATTTAATGATACTCTCTCACCCCAACT
>NC_092248.1:22830595-22833486 GCF_036320965.1 Panulirus ornatus | reverse complement strand
TTCAATTTCAAATACTTTATACCTTCATAGTGGAAACGGGGATCTATGGTTTAGGTAACATGCACAGAGATTCAATCTCTCTCTCTCTCTCTCTCTCTCTCTCTCTCTCTCTCTCTCTCTCCTCTCTTCTCTCTCTTCTCTCTTCTCATCGCTCTCCACTCTCTCTATTTACCATCTTACCACAGTCCTGGTCCAATAGCATGAGAATGCGCGTTTCAAACTTTAAAATCAGCGGGGCTTTCCCTATATCCTTGCTGCGTTCCCCTAACTCAACATTTCTCCAATCCTCCTTTCCCCAGCTACTGCTCCTTCTATTAAACAGGTCTTCATTACCATAAGACATATCATGAAAACAATGCTACTTGAGTGAGCGAGAACGTGAGAGGAAAGAAGAGAAGTCTGGCGGGAAAATGTGATCGTTTGTTAGGTGTACCGTTTCTCACTTACATCTGTGGGTCTTCTTCGTTATCCTGGGATTCTGACGCTTAAAAAATGCCACAACTCTCTCTGGCCTGGAAACCACTGGACCATGTCATCATGAGCTAGAGTATTCTACGAGCCACCACTTTACAATCCAAGATTCTAAAGATGAAAAAAAAATGAATGTGGATGAAATGTTGGAATGCAAAAGGAATACGAAGGATTTCAACACTAAACACACCATGGGTCCTTTCGAGGCTGTTTGTGATAGCGGAAGGAATGAGAAACTCACTGAATACGGTGGTAGAGATAGAAGGTAAACATACAAGTCAGAAGAATAACTGCAAATTGTCATTTCTCAATGGGAGGCGCAAATATAACGAAGTATGGACTTAAGGCGAGTATTCAAGTATGTTCTTGGCAAAATCGTCCCATATGTAAACAACTTAAAAGTTATGATATACACAGGAAAATACAACTGAAAAGGGGAAGACAATCTGAAGACGAGGGAAAACTATACTAAAAGGAAATACGTTTATACAGATGACGTAATGTCATGAGGTAGTAGTGCCAGGTACTCTTACTTTCTACTGGACGACGGACCTGGAGTTTCCGGGCAGCGATGAAGCTTGAGGATTATGTAGCTACAGCACATGAGTAAGTGATGAAGATGTTGTAGCCGGTGACGAACCTGGGGCAGGCTTGGGCAAAACCGCAGGATAAACTCCACCAGACCCGTCCCGTACACCAGCGCCAAGAGACTGGCATCCCTGCGACGTCGCGGGTAAAGTGTTAACATGGGCTCGATTGGGCCACCCGTATATAGCAGTCAAGAAAAAACCATTCGAATAAGGTTGGAATTAAGTGAAAAAAATTAGTTTATGATGTAAGACACAAGTGAACTTGGAGTGGATATATATAAATCTATTTATTATTTATTTTGCTTCGTCGCTGTCTCCCGCGTTTGCGAGGTAGCGAAAGGAAACAGACGAAAGAAATGGCCCAACCCACCCTCATAACACATGTTAACATACACGTCCACACACGCAAATATACATACCAATACATCTCAATGTACACATTATATACCACACAGACCATACATTATACCCATGCACCCCAATTCACATTTGTCTGCCTTTATTCATTCCCCCATCGCCCCCTCGCCACACATGGAATACCATACCCCTCCCTCATGTGTGCGAGGTAGCGTAGGAAAAGACAAAAAAGGGCCCCATTCGTTCACACTCAGTCTCTAGCTGTTCTTTGAAATTTAATGCCCAAAACCACAGCTCCCTTTCCACTCCAGGCCTAAACACACCTTTCCATGGTTTTCCCAAGACGCTTCACTTTGCCTGATTCAATCCAATGAGAGCTCGTCGCTCCGGTATACACAATCGATCCAATCTCTCTATTCTTGCCGCCTTTCACCCTCCTGCATGTTCAGGCCCCGATCACTCAAAATCTTTCTTTCACTCCATCTTTCCACTCCAATTTTGGTTCTCCCACTTTCTCCTGTTCCCCTCACCCGACAATATATCCTCTTGGTCAATCTTTCCTCACTCTTTCCCCATGTGCCAAAACATTTCAAAACACCCTCTTCTGCTCTCTCAACCACGCTCTTTTTATTTCCCAATCTTCTTACCCTTCCTTTTCTTACTCGATCAAACCAACTCACCCCAAACTTGTCCTCAAACATCTAATTTAGCACATCCACCCCTGGCACACTCTAGTCATATCCAAGCCTCGCAACCATATACATTGTTGGAACAACTATTCCTTCTAATACCCATTTTGTTTCCGAGTAATGTTCTCGATTCCACACATTCTTCAAGGCTCCAGATTTTGCCCCCTCCCCCACCCTAGGGATTCATTTTCCCGCTTTCCATGGTTCCATCCTGCCGGGATCCCTCCCGATATAAAAAAAACACTTCACATCCTCCGTTTTTCTCCATTAACTTCCCTCCAATTGACTTGCCCCTCAACCCTACTGTACTAAAAACTTGTTTATTCACATTTATTTCTTAATTTCTTCTTTCACACACTTTACCAAAACTCAATCTCCAGCTTTGCAGTTTTTACTGAATCAGCCACCAGCGCTGTATCATCAGCGAACAAAAACTGACTCCGTCCCAAGCTTTTCATCACAACAGACTTTTTTACTTGCCCTCTTTCCCAAAACTCTTGCATTTACTCCCAAAACATCCCAATCCTTAAACAAATTAAACACCATGGAGACATTTACACACCCCTGCCGCAAACCCCACATTTTACTGAGAACCAAAACACTTTCCTCTCTTTTCCCACACGTACAAATGCCTTAAAAACCTCGATTTTAAAAAATTTTCCCTGCTTCTAACAATTTTCCTCCCACACCATTATTCTTAAAACCTTCCAAAAGGCATCTCTATCAAACTCTATCTCCATTCCTCAAAGCAAACTACCTGACCACACATCCTCTACATTCTGAA
>NC_092248.1:22815595-22828095 GCF_036320965.1 Panulirus ornatus | reverse complement strand
TGCCCTGGAGGTAGGGGAGACAGAATAAATCCCACGCATTCCTCTCGTGTCGTAGAAGGCGACTAAAGGGGAAGGGAGCGGTGGGCTGGAAACCCTCCCCTCCATGTATTTTAACTTTCGAAAAGGGGAAACAGAAGGAGTCACGCGAGGAGTGCTCATCCTCTTCGAAGGCTTCGATTGGGGTGTCTAAATGTGTGTGGATTTAACCAAGATGAGAAAAAATAGAGATGGGTAGTATGTTTGAGGAAAGGAACCTGGATGTTTTGGCTCTGAGTGAAACGAAGCTCAGTGGTATGGTGAAGGGGAAGAGTGGTTTGGGAATGTCTTGGGAGTGAAGTCAGAGGTTAGTGAGAGGACAAGAGCAAGGGAAGGAGTAGCACTACTCCTGAAACAGGAGTGGTGGGAGTATGTGATACAGTGTAAGAAAGTAAACTCTAGATTGATATGGGTAACACTGAGAGTTGATGGAGAGAGATGGGTGATTATTGGTGCATATGCAACTCGGCATGAGAAGAAAGGTCATGAGAGGCAAGTGTTTTGGGAGCAGCTGAGTGAGTGAGTTAGTACTTTTGATGCACGAGACCGGGTTATAGTGATGGGTGATTTGAATGCAAAAGTGAGCAACGTGGTAGTTGAGGGAATAATTGGTGGACATGGGGCGTTGAGTGTTGTAAATGGAAATGGTGAAAAGCTTGTAGATTTATGTGCTGAAAAAGGACTGGTGATTGGGAATACCTGGTTTAAAAAGCGAGATATACATAAGTGTACGTATGTAAGTAGGAGAGATGGCCAGAGAGCGTTATTGGATTACGTGTTAATTGATAGGCGCGCGAGAGACTTTTTGATGTTAATATGCTGAGAGATGCAACTGGAGGGATGTCTGATCATTATCTTGTGGAGGCAAAGATGAAGATTTGTAGGGGTTTTCAGAAAAGAAGAGAGAATGTTGGGGTGAAGAGAGTGGTGAGAGTAAGTGAGCTTGGGAAGGAGACTTGTGTGAGGAAGTACCAGGAAAGACGGAGGACAGAATGGAAAAAGGTGAGAACAAAGGAGGTAAGGGGGGTGGGGGAGGAATGGGATGTATTTAGGGAAGCAGTGATTGCTTGCGCAAGAGATGCTTGTGGCATGAGAAGCGTGGGAGGGGGGTTGATTAGAAAGGGTAGCGAGTTGTGGGATGAAGAAGTAGTATTATTAGTGAAAGAGAAGAGAGAGGCATTTGGACGATTTTTGCAGGGAAAAAATGCAAGTGAGTGGGAGATGTATAAAAGAAAGAGACAGGAGGTCAAGAGAAAGGTGCAAGAGTTGAAAAAGAAGGCAAATGAGAGTTGGGATGAGAGAGTATCATTAAATTTTAGCGAGAATAAAAAGATCTTTTGGAAGTAGGTAAATAAAGTGCGTAAGACAAGTGAGCAAATGGGAACTTCAGTGAAGGGGGCTAATGGGGAGGTGATAACAAGTAGTGGTGATGTGAGAAGGAGATGGAGTGAGTATTTTGAAGGTTTGTTGAATGTGTTTGATGATAGAGCGGCAGATATAGGGTGTTTTGGTCGAGGTGGTGTGCAAAGTGAGAGGGTTAGGGAAAATGATTTTGTAAACAGAGAAGAGGTAGTAAAAGCTTTGCGGAAGATGAAAGCCGGCAAGGCAGCAGATTTGGATGGTATTGCAGTGGAATTTATTAAAAAAGGGAGTGACTGTATTGTTGACTGGTTGGTAAGGTTATTTAATGTATGGTTATTTAATGTATTCATGGTGAGGTGCCTGAGGATTGGCGGAATGCTTGCATAGTGCCACTGTACAAAGGCAAAGGGGATAAGAGTGAGTGCTCAAATTACAGAATTTGTTGACTATTCCTGGGAAATTATATGGAAGGGTATTGATTGAAAGGGTGAAGGCATATACAGAGCATCAGATTGGGGAAGAGCAGTGTGGTTTCAGAAGTGGTAGAGGATGTGTGGATCAGGTGTTTGCTTTGAAGAATGTATGTGAGAAATACTTAGAAAAGCAAATGGATTTGTATGTAGCATTTATGGATCTGGAGAAGGCATATGATAGAGTTGATAGAGATGCTCTGTGGAAGGTATTAAGGGTATATGGTGTGGGAGGCAAGTTGTTAGAAGCAGTGAAAAGTTTTTATCGAGGATGTAAGGCATGTGTACGTGTAGGAAGAGAGGACAGTGATTGGTTCTCAGTGAATGTAGGTTTGCGGCAGGTGTGTGTGATGTCTCCATGGTTGTTTAATTTGTTTATGGATGGGGTTGTTTGGGAGGTGAATGCAAGAGTTTTGGAAAGAGGGGCAAGTATGAAGTCTGTTGTAGATGAGAGAGCTTGGGAAGTGAGTCAGTTGTTGTTCGCTGATGATACAGCGCTGGTGGCTGATTCTTGTGAGAAACTGCAGAAGCTGGTGACTGAGTTTGGTAAAGTGCGTGAAAGAAGAAAGTTAAGAGTAAATGTGAATAAGAGCAAGGTTATTAGGTACAGTAGGGTTGAGGGTCAAGTCAATTGGGAGGTAAGTTTGAATGGAGAAAAACTGGAGGAAGTAAAGTGTTTTAGATATCTGGGAGTGGATCTGGCAGCGGATGGAACCATGGAAGCGGAAGTGAATCATAGGGTGGGGGAGTCGGCGAAAATTTTGGGAGCCTTGAAGAATGTGTGGAAGTCGAGAACATTATCTCGGAAAGCAAAAATGGTTATGTTTGAAGGAATAGTGGTTCCAACAATGTTGTATGGTTGCGATACGTGCGCTATGGATAGAGTTGTGCGCAGGAGGGTGGATGTGTTGGAAATGAGATGTTTGAGGACAATATGTGGTGTGAGGTGGTTTGATCGAGTAAGTAATAATCGAGTAAGAGAGATGTGTGGAAATAAAAAGAGTATGGTTGAGAGAGCAGAAGAGGGTGTTTTGAAATGGTTTGGTCACATGGAAAGATTGACCAAGAGGATGTATGTATCGGAGGTGGAGGGAACGAGGAGAAGTGGGAGACCAAATTGGAGGTGGAAAGATGGAGTGAAAAAGATATTGAGTGATCGGGGCCTGAACATGCAGGAGGGTGAAAGGCGTGCAAGGAATAGAGTGAATTGGAACGATGTGGTATACCTGGGTCGACGTGCTGTCAATGGATTGAACCAGGGCATGTGAAGCGTCTGGGGTAAACCATGGAAAGTTCTGTGGGGCCTGGATGTGGAAAGGGAGCTGTGGTTTCGGTGCATTATAACATGACAGCTAGAGACTGGGTGTAAACGAATGGGGCCTTTGTTGTCGTTTCCTAGCGCTACCTCGCACACATGAGGGGGGAGGGGGTTGTTAATTCATGTGTGGCGAGCTGGCGATGGGAATGAATAAAGGCAGACAGTATGAATTATGTACATGTGTATATATGTATATGTCTGTGTGTGTATATATATGTGTACATTGAGATGTATAGGTATGTATATTTGCGTGTGTGGACGTGTATGTATATACATGTGTATGTGGGTGGGTTGGGCCATTTCTTTCGTCTGTTTCCTTGCGCTACCTCGCTGACGCGGGAGACAGCGACAAAGCAAAATAATAGAAAAAATATATATATATATATATATATATATATATATATATATATATATATATATATATATATTATATATATATATATATATATACCAGGTTTGGATGGTATTGCAGTGGAATTTATTATAAAAGGGGGTGACTGTATTGTTGACTGGTTGGTAAGGTTATTTAATGTATGTATGACTCATGGTGAGGTGCCTGAGGATTGGCGGAATGCGTGCATAGTGCCATTGTACAAAGGCAAAGGGGATAAGAGTGAGTGCTCAAATTACAGAGGTATAAGTTTGTTGAGTATTCTTGGTAAATTATATGGGAGGGTATTGATTGAGAGGGTGAAGGCATGTACAGAGCATCAGATTGGGGAAGAGCAGTGTGGTTTCAGAAGTGGTAGAGGATGTGTGGATCAGGTGTTTGCTTTGAATAATGTATGTGAGAAATACTTAGAAAAGCAAATGGATTTGTATGTAGCATTTATGGATCTGGAGAAGGCATATGATAGAGTTGATAGAGATGCTCTGTGGAAGGTATTAAGAATATATGGTGTGGGAGGAAAGTTGTTAGAAGCAGTGAAAAGTTTTTATCGAGGATGTAAGGCATGTGTACGTGTAGGAAGAGAGGAAAGTGATTGGTTCTCAGTGATTGTAGGCTTCCGGCAGGGGTGTGTGATGTCTCCATGGTTGTTTAATTTGTTTATGGATGGGGTTGTTAGGGAGGTAAATGCAAGAGTTTTGGAAAGAGGGGCAAGTATGAAGTCTGTTGGGGATGAGAGAGCTTGGGAAGTGAGTCAGTTGTTGTTCGCTGATGATACAGCGCTGGTGGCTGATTCATGTGAGAAACTGCAGAAGCTGGTGACTGAGTTTGGTAAAGTGTGTGGAAGAAGAAAGTTAAGAGTAAATGTGAATAAGAGCAAGGTTATTAGGTACAGTAGGGTTGAGGGTCAAGTCAATTGGGAGGTGAGTTTGAATGGAGAAAAACTGGAGGAAGTGAAGTGTTTTAGATATCTGGGAGTGGATCTGGCAGCGGATGGAACCATGGAAGCGGAAGTGGATCATAGGGTGGGGAGAGGGGGTGGGCGAAAATTCTGGGGGCCTTGAAGAATGTGTGGAAGTCGAGAACATTATCTCGGAAAGCAAAAATGGCTATGTTTGAAGGAATAGTGGTTCCAACAATGTTGTATGGTTGCGAGGCGTGGGCTATGGATAGAGTTGTGCGCAGGAGGATGGATGTGCTGGAAATGAGATGTTTGAGGACAATGTGTGGTGTGAGGTGGTTTGATCGAGTGAGTAACGTAAGGGTAAGAGAGATGTGTGGAAATAAAAAGAGCGTGGTTGAGAGAGCAGAAGAGGGTGTTTTGAAGTGGTTTGGGCACATGGAGAGGATGAGTGAGGAAAGATTGACCAAGAGGATATATGTGTCGGAGGTGGAGGGAACGAGGAGAAGAGGGAGACCAAATTGGAGGTGGAAAGATGGAGTGAAAAAGATTTTGTGTGATCGGGGCCTGAACATGCAGGAGGGTGAAAGGAGGGCAAGGAATAGAGTGAATTGGAGCGATGTGGTATACCGGGGTTGACGTGCTGTCAGTGGATTGAATCAAGGCATGTGAAGCGTCTGGGGTAAACCATGGAAAGCTGTGTAGGTATGTATATTTGCGTGTGTGGACGTATGTATATACATGTGTATGGGGGGGGGGGGTTGGGCCATTTCTTTTGTCTGTTTCCTTGCGCGACCTCGCAAACGCGGGAGACAGCGACAAAGTATAATAAAAAAATAATAATAAATATATATATATATATATATATATATATATATATATATATATATATATATATATATATATATATATATATATATATATATATATACATATATATATATATATATATATATATATATATATATATATATATATATATATATATATATATATATATATATATATATATATATATATATATATATATATATATATATATATATATACAACGTTGAAAACACAAATTTTTTATTAACGAACTTGAGTTTTTGGGAAAGAAATTACATACATCTAATAATTTTCAGTGATTGATGGGCCAAGTGAATAGATTAGTCGTTGGAACACATCTGCCAGAAAGATAACTGGTACAATCTTGAACAAAAATCAAGATGAAAGAAAAACTCCCACGTCAGATGGAGTTGTGACTCGCCTGTATAATAGCTGGCGGTGGTGGCGCTCTGCCGGAA
The DNA here is from genome assembly GCF_036320965.1 of Panulirus ornatus. NCBI lineage: Eukaryota > Metazoa > Arthropoda > Malacostraca > Decapoda > Palinuridae > Panulirus > Panulirus ornatus. The sequence goes on along the minus strand of NC_092248.1, from coordinate 22,822,331 downwards.
TTGAGTCTCGAGATACTTGGGCTTGAAGTTCCAGTAGCCAGCCACCCCAAGAAGGTAGACGCTGGTGTTGAAAAGGTTACCCACCCAGATTTTGTTGGTGAAGAGCCGCTTCAGCGCCTTCCCCAGGCCTGTGAGTGATGTCGTGAGATCAGGCCACGAAAGAAGAAGCCAGAACTCGTCTGTCCTCTTAGGCTTAACAGAACCATTATGATAACAATAAAAGAGATGACAATGCAAAGGTATATCAGCTTTCCAATACCTATTGATTATTCCCTGTACGCTACCTCAGGTTCTGTACATCACAGTGATCTGACAAACGAACTCCAGGGAAGACTTCGCAAAGAAGTAATCAGACAGATACTTACTCTTCATGTTTGGTTTTTCTTCCTGCCGCTGGCTCTTGGCCAGAGAAGCAAAGAACTCCACTCTCCTCTTGCCTCCCGCTTTCTCTTCCTTTTCGGCTAGTCTCGCCGCTCTCTTGGCCTCCCTCTTCAGCGTCGTCGGCAGTTTACGCGGGAAAAGGAACAGGAAACTCCCCGAGAAGAGTAAAGCAAATCCAATGAACAGAAATCCTGGAAATGGAACAGAGCGAGTCATGAAGATCAACTCGTTCACCCCGTGAGCACCAGGTCAAGACCCTTGAGCACGCCGGCGCGTCTCTTAGGTATGATGGCGTAACCTTTGGCTTGACTCACACGGGTCAAGTCAAGAGCGATGCTATCATATCCAAGGGCCTCACCCTCATGCTGAAGGTTGACGGTCAAGGGCCTCATAGCTGACTCTGGACATTCTAAGCTTATGAAATTCTCATCTCAAAGTTTTTCATTCATTTCTTTCATATCGAAAAACCAGTGGCAGTGTCCAGTACTTCTGGATACCGGAAAGATGACGTTACCTATCCACCAGGCGCCGAACCATCTGGGATCCCTCCTGCTGATGTTGGGCTGGATGGACGGGTCGATCCACACCGACAGACACTTCCCTCCGACGAAGAAGCCGAGCACCGGACCCAGGATCCTCAGCATGAAAGTGATGGCTGCGCCCAACACACTACATTAGTGGACCGTGAACGTACAGCAGGTCATGGCTGTTGCTTGATCTTTTTCTTATTATAGCTAAGACGGTACGGGCAACTGTGGCCCCAGTCATGGCCACGTCATTCATGCTATATGTAGATTTAGAAAGACAAATAGATACATAGATAGATAACGTAGCCTGATCCAGGTGCCCATCTCGTCGACCAACCCCTAAAGGTGGATGAACAGCTGAGTTTACTGAGGACCAACTACCACAACCAGAATTCGAATCGATGCGCTCGACACTGGCGGCCCGTGAGTACGTTCATGTTCAGGAACGCTAACTGCTCCACCAAGGAGGACCTTGTGATATTACCTATTGTGTTTAAGGTGAAGTACACAACATCCAAGACAGATATCCACCTCACGTGCTTAGGATGATGGCTACAACCTAGACAATAAAGCTTTCCCCTTGCCAGTTTCAGAGTGAGGACTTGAACTAGTAACATGGGATGTGAGATGTTACAAGCATTGGTTGTTATAACCCTGCGAGCCTAGCTTGATGGTTCACGCAACGGGCATGATTTGTTATAGCCCTTATTATTTGCTATAACTCATTAATTGTTATAACCCTCATTATTTGTTATAACCCTCATCATTTATAACCCTCATTATTTGTTATAACCCTCATTATTTGTTATAACCCTCATTATTTGTTATAACCCTCATTATTTGTTATAACCCTCATCATTTATAACCCTCATTATTTGTTATAACCCTCATTATTTGTTATAACCCTCATCATTTATAACCCTCATTATTTGTTATAACCCTCATTATTTGTTATAACCCTCATCATTTATAACCCTCATTATTTGTTATAACCCTCATTATTTGTTATAACCCTCATTATTTGTTATAACCCTCATTATTTGTTATAACCCTCATTATTTGTTATAACCCTCATCATTTATAACCCTCATTATTTGTTATAACCCTCATTATTTGTTATAACCCTCATTATTTGTTATAACCCTCATCATTTATAACCCTCATTATTTGTTATAACCCTCATCATTTACTATAACTCATTATTTATTATAACTCATTATTTGTTATAAACATCATTATTTGTTATAACCCTCATTATTTGTTATAACCCACATTATTGTTATAACCCTCATTATTTGCTATAACTCATTATTTGTTATAATCCTCATTATTTGTTATAACCTTCATTATTTGTTATAACCCTCATTATTTGTTATAACCCTCATTATATAACCCTCATTGTTTTAACCCTCATTATCATAACCCTCATTATTTGTTATAACCCCACTATTTCTTTTAACCCTCATTATTTGTTATAACCCCGTTATTTCTTTTAACCCTCATTATTTGTTATAACCCCGTTATTTCTTTTAACCCTCATTATTTGTTATAATCATTTTTATAACCCTCATTATTTGTTTTAACCCTCATTATTTGTTATAACCATTATTATTTATATTCCTCATCATTCGTTATAATCCTCATTATCTATAACCCTCATTATTCGTTATAACTCATTTGATTTAACCCTCATCAATCGCTGTAACACTCATAATTTGTTATAACCCTCATTATTTGCTATAACCCCATTATTTGTTATAACCCTTATTTCTTGTTATAACACTCATTATTTGTTATAGCCTTAAACATCGTCAACATCACTGCTCATCACCCTCAGTGTCACAGGTAAACATCAACATCACTACTCACCATCCTCAGTGTCACAGGCAAACATCAACATCACTGCTTAACACCGTCAGTGTCACAGGCAAACATCAACATCACTGCTTAACACCGTCAGTGTCACAGGCAAACATCAACATCACTGCTTAACACCGTCAGTGTTAAAGGTAAATTCCTTCAACGTCATCTCAAAATCACGGCAAAATAGCCCCAGTTTCACTGCTAAACACTCATAACATCACTGCTAAACATCTTCTACTCCTCACTGCTCAACACACTCAACGTCACAGGTAAACATCTTCATCGTCACTGCCAAACAGCTTTACCATCACAGACCAACAGTGACGAAGGAAGTGACTCACAGTAGTAGATGGGGTACACCTTCTTGCTGATGTTGTCGTCCAGGTAGGTGATGCCCAGGCTGTAGAAGATGCTCAGTGTGACGCCGAACAAGAACTGGGAGACGAAGAAGAGGATGATGGGGCCCAAGTACGACTCTCCACCTCCAGCGCCTCCGCCATCCTCGCCGCAGATCTCCTCGGGCTGGAAGAAGCACAGCTCCTCCTTCTCTGACGGGAGAGAGAAGGAGTCTTTAAGTCTACCTGACGAAGTCACAGACGGAGGAGCTATGCCTCCCCCACTCCACCATAAGTTCACGTCACTTACGAGGTTGACAGAATAGTAACCGATTATTTTGGACAACTTTTTTTCTTCTATTTGAAGTTATTTTAACAAAGAGCCTTCATATATAATCTGGATATCCTGATTGTGAGGTGATACTGGAAAACCTACACATCGTACACAAATGATCATTACTTCTACAGAAGGAGGAACCAACTTGGCTACCAGAAGATGAAGAAAAGATTTTGAATAATCGCTTACTCTTATCTGTGTTCAAGACCAGGGTCTTAATGCTACTATACGGCAACTGTTGCCCAAACTCGTGTATCGAGGTGATATCGCGTCTGTTCTTACTCGTCTCGGCGGAGAGAGCAGTGAGGTTCTGGAGGAGGGTGTCGCCGGAGGCGGCGGCCCTGGCGACGGCGATGGCGTCCTTGCCGGGGCCGTAGATGAAGTGCGGGAGGGCGGCGGCGAAGCCCGACAGAGCGGCGCACATCACGCCGATCCCCATCCAGCGGGGACGGTTGCCGTAGTTGCCGTAGTAACCCAACACGATGGACAGGATGATCTGCGACAGGTCGTTGCCAGACAGGATCGTCCCTGAACGAGAGAGGACCTGGTTTAGTGCCATATGGGGCCTGTCTGGGTGTCGTCTGACCGTCTGCTGTGGCCTATCCGTCTGTTAGTGTCGTCTGCTGTAGCCTATCCGTCTGTCAGTGTCGTCTGACTGTCTGTCAGTGTCGTCTGCTGTGGCCTGTCCATCTGTCTGTGCTATCTGTCCATCTCTATTGTCTGCCCGTCTGTTAGTCCTATCTGTCCGTCTGTGCTGTCTGCCCGTCTTTTAATAGTGTTGCTCATACCTATGTATATATATATATATATATATATATATATATATATATATATATATATATATATATATATATATATATATATATATATATATATATACATATATATATATATATATATATATATATATATATATATATATATATATATATATATATATATATATATATATATATATATATATATTCTTTCTTTCTTTCTTTTCTTTCATACTATTCGCCATTTCCCGCGTTAGCAAGGTAGCGTTAAGAACAGAGGACTGGGCCTTTGAGGGAATGTCCTCACCTGGCCTCGTTCTCTGTTCCTTCTTTTGGAAAAAAAAAAAAAAAAAAAAATATATATATATATATATATATATATATATATATATATATATATATATATATATATATATATATTGTCGCTGTCTCCCGCGTTTGCGAGGTAGCGCAAGGAAACAGACGAAAGAAATGGCCCAACCCACCCCCATACACATGTATATACATACGTCCACACACGCAAATATACATACCTACACAGCTTTCCATGGTTTACCCCAGACGCTTCACATGCCCTGATTCAATCCACTGACAGCACGTCAACCCCGGTATACCACATCGATCCAATTCACTCTATTCCTTGCCCTCCTTTCACCCTCCTGCATGTTGAGGCCCCGATCACACAAAATCTTTTTCACTCCATCTTTCCACCTCCAATTTGGTCTCCCACTTCTCCTCATTCCCTCCACCTCCGACACATATATCCTCTTGGTCAATCTTTCCTTACTCATTCTCTCCATGTGCCCAAACCATTTCAAAACACCCTCTTCTGCTCTCTCAACCACGCTCTTTTTATTTCCACACATCTCTCTTACCCTTACGTTACTTACTCGATCAAACCACCTCACACCACACATTGTCCTCAAACATCTCATTTCCAGCACATCCATCCTCCTGCGCACAACTCTATCCATAGCCCACGCCTCGCAACCATACAACATTGTTGGAACCACTATTCCTTCAAACATACCCATTTTTGCTTTCCGGGATAATGTTCTCGACTTCCACACATTCCTCAAGGCTCCCAGGATTTTCGCCCCCTCCCCCACCCTATGATCCAATTCCGCTTCCATGGTTCCATCTGCTGCAAGATCCACTCCCAGATGTCTAAAACAGATATATATATATATATATATATATATATATATATATATATATATATATATATATATATATATATATATATATATATATATATATATGTATATATATATATATTCTGCTTCTCCGTCATCTTGCCCTCTTCACATCCTATCGTTTTTTCTAAGACTAGTTCCTTTTCAAGACCTCCTAAATCAAAGTGTCGTAACGCAGTTAATATAACCGAGCTGGAGAGAGAGAGAGAGTCGCCATCGGTGTTGAAATACTTGAAAAGGACTTTTAATAAAACCCTGTCATCTGGAAAGGCTTGGAGACATCCCTCTCATCACCAGGGGGGTTGTCAGAACGGGTCATTAGTGAACCAAACGAGGACGCTAGTGATCATCACAGTAATGTCCAGACAGGTAGAGGTGAAAACTGTTCGTCAGGTAAGAAGAAATTGTTAGATACGAGAATCGTTAATGAGCCGAAGGTGATTTGGTTATTGGAAGAAAAATTCTATAGGAGAAAAATTGTTAGAAAACATGTATGGTGGGGTTGAAATTGTCAGTAATGAAGGATATAACTGTTATGGACGAGAACTGTTGATAATTGTGGTTGTGGAGTTGTTAGTTAGCTGGGAGAGAAGTGTTCGGGGCGAGAAGAACTTGTGATTATGATGAGAAGGAAATTACTGGTAGTTGGGCGGGCAAAAACTGCTAAGTCAGGTACGAAGTTGTTAGTCATGTGGGAGAAAAGCTGGTCGTCAGATAAGAGAGATAGTGTTCGTCAGGAGAGAAAAACTGAAATGGGGAAGATAATGATAGTTGGATGGGGGGAAATATACCATCCAGTGGGTGAGATATTGTTAGGTCTGTGGGATACTGCTTGTTAGACGGAGTAAAAATTCATTAGTCATGTGGGAATGAAACTGTGAGTCATGTGGGGAGAAATTGTTTGCCAGGTAGAGGAACTGTTAGGTGGAAGAGAAACTATGGCCAGGTGGGGGAATTGTTAGTTAAGTGGGAGAGAAATGTTAGCCAGAATGGAAGAGGTAAGGTTTGCCAGGTGGGAAAACTGATTTTTGATAAGAGAGGCAGAAACTTCTGAATCAGATGGCTAGTAAATAATATTAGGTGGGAGCAAAAATTGTTAGGAGGGAAAAGGGGGAAAATTGTTTTGCTTTGCACCGAAACTGTTAGCTGTGAGAGAAAAATGTTTATTTATGAAAAAGGGGAGAAAGTGTTATTAAGGTGGAGGGTTGGGAAGCTGGGTGAAGTCAGGTGGAAGAGAAGCAAAAGGACATCCTAGTGGAAGAGAAGCAAAAGGAATCCTAGTTGAGATGAATTGAAGGGTCAGGAGCTCACTCAGAAAAGGAAGACACTGGGGGGAAGT